>NC_133560.1:300000-381365 GCF_048773025.1 Camelus bactrianus
TATATTATTAAATATCTGTATATAACCTACTACTAAACATATATATATACACACACACACACATATATACACCCAGAGAAGTGAAAATTACAGTAGAGTTAAAAGAAAAAATAAAAAGGAGTGATAATGTTCTTTATCCTGTTCACATTTTATAAATCGAGCTAACATGTAGTGAACATTCTTATAAAAGACATATTTACATAAAAAGAACTTCTCAGCCATCTGTGTAGCTAGCAAATGTCAAACAACTAATTATAAATCCCAAATCAATTCATCTAATAATTTTTATATTTGTATTAATCACTTTCCATTTAATATACTTCAGCCTAAGTAATGCTGTAACAAACTACTTTCATTACTACCTTGAAGGACTGAATTACTTCTCGATAAAGGATTAAGAAGTGATTGTACGATATCCTAGACTATTTTAAGCCTTTGTATTTATTTCCAGTTATATTAGAACTTAGAGAAAACTATTCCGTTTTCTCATCTTCCTTACATTTATGCAGGACGCTACAGAAAGGGGAAAACCATGACTGGAAAGGTGATAACTACAATGAATTACAACAGAATAAACATGAAGACGTAAAAGAGGACATCAAAATCCTTCAAGTTGGGAGGGGGAACAAGAAAATACAGATTTCTTTTCTTTCTTTCGTTCTTTTTAGGATGTGTTATACGACTATCAGTTTAAAGCAAACAGATACAGTAATGAGTTAATATACCGGCAAAACAGGGGAACCACAAATCAAAAACATACAGTGCAGTCAAAGGAACCAAAAAGAAACCAAGATAATACAAAAGAAAATTTTTGAACCCCAAAAAGAAAAAGAACAAAGAGGGAAAAGTGAAGTAAGCCAGAAAGAGAAAAAATGTAACATATATCACTCATATGCAGAATCTTAAAAAAAAAAAGAAAAGAAAAGAGGACACTAATGAACTCATCTACAAGACAGAAACAGACTTGCAGACTTAGGAAACAATCTTATGGTTACCGGGGGAAAGGAGGTCAGAAAGGGATAAATTTGGGAGTTTGAGATTTGCAAATGTTAGGCACTGTATATAAAAACAGATTGAAAAAATATTCTTCGGTATAGTGCTTGGAACTATATTCAATGACCTTTAATGAAAAACAATATGTAAATGAATAGATGTATGTATACACATGACTGGGACACTGCTGGACACCAGAAATCGACACACTGTAACTGACTGTACTTCAATAATAAACTAACAAAAATTAGAAATTAAAAAATATCTATGTCTACATCAAAACGACAATGATGTGGGAAAAGAACGTGTATAAAGATGAAAACTTGAAAATTCAGAGCATTCAGCTGGGTTGATGGGATTGGGAGACATTCCCCATTTTGCACATTTCCTCCTTAAGCTCAGGTCTGTGATTAGAACTCAGGCGTGTCCCCTAAGCCTCCATAAGTCTGGGCTTCCTCGGCTGTGGGGCTGAGAAGACGCGCCCCTGCTCACGAGCCGCGTGTGAAATGACACACGTACGGCAGCCAACGCTGGGCTCACAGTTGCTCCGTGAGAGCAGGAGTGCTTGTTTCGCTGCTGTATTCCCAGCACAGGGACGTGGGCTCAAGGGAAGAGAGGCTCGTGCTGGCAGAGCCTCTGCCTATAGGCACGCGATGGTGGCCGCGTCACACCCAGTATCCCCGCCATCAACACTGGCATCGACAGACGGGACCCACCCTGGGTGACAGAGGGCGCACCAAGCATTCAAACTGTTTTAAAGCTGGAAGCTAGGTAGTCTGTGGCAAGAGTGGCAGCCAAAGAAAAGAAATGGAAACAGACAACATCAGAGGAAGCAGGAAAGGAAGAGACTTGAAAGGTGATGGAGAGGAGGGAAAACAGTGCGAAAGCAAAGGAAGATTCAGAAACACACAAGCACGGCCCCAAGACTGATTTGTCCAGTACTTCAGATGATGTATTTAAGGGGCAAGGACCCTGAAGAGCCACTTCTGGGATCTCACGGAGGTGATGAAGGTGAAGGACAGCAAGTTCAAGCACCTCTGAGCACCGGAGTCTCCCCATCCCTGCTGATGGTTCTGGTCTGGGAAAATGCTCAGGGCACAGCCCCAGAAGACATGCTCTTTACACGCATGCACGTGTGTGCATGTACTTATATTCATACACACCCACACAGGAACGCACGCACATATGCACACAACCCCACAGTCTACACGCATGCATACATGTATGCAGAGACACACACAGTCCACATGAATTCAAACCCACACGTGTACACACAGAGACATGCACGCATACACATGTACATTTATCACACATGACCACAAGCATACACACGTGTACAAGCATACAAATGCACACATCCCCACATGCACGTGCCACACAACACACACCTGCACACGTGCACATGAAATGTGAGCACCTATCCACCCAGACACCTATCCCCCCCCAACAAAGCCACCCACAGACCCACACACATGATCTAAATATACACATACGCCATCGACTTCTAAATGATACCTGGCTTTTACTGTAAACACTACGTATTATTCTAATACCTATAAATGGAAATGTATCTGTGCATTTTTTTAAACGTATAGTCAGTACTTAATGCCTTGTATTTACAGTAAAAATAGCATCTCTTATAAACTGATCCCGTCCGTCCAACACAGGAAAACAAGCCTCCACCATCAGCACTCCGGGAAAGCACAGGATTCCGGGTTCTACCTGTTAAAAACCTCGCCCAGGGCTCTCAGATAATCCTCCTGGGGCCCAGGACAGTGGATGAGGAAATATGCTGAGAGAATGGTGAGCCGGGGACATGCAGCTGACAGTAGCTGGGGGTGGGAGCAACCCAGCCCGGCTCCCTCCAAGCCTGTGCCCTTCAGATTGGAGGGGACAGTGCTGTGCACCAGAGGGCGGGGTGCCCTGCGGCCTCAAGCCAAGCTGCAGGTGTAGGGCTACTCAGGTGACTGTCTCTTCCAAGCGGCTCAGCCCCTCCTCCCAGAGGCACCAAACCCTCAAGTGCCAGCTCCCCAGCTCTCCTCTCCTCCACCGCCCTCACCTCGATTCACCAACAGGGAAAACCCAGGGCTGTGCAGAAACGACAGGGGAGACAGGCCTGGGCTCACCATGAGCTGCTCAAAGATGGGGGTGACCACAGGCTGCAGGATTGGGAGTGGGGTGGGGGAGGCAGCGTCTGGAGGGAAAAGAAACAGCAGCAGGTCAACATGCAGGCTCTCCACGAAGGCTCCAGGACGGTGCCTAGGACCTGGGCCAGGTGAGTTAGAAACCAGCCCAGGCAGAATCGCCCGTGGTCAGGGCCCAGGGCGCGGGGTGGGGGGCAGGATCGAGAGGAGTACTCATCTCTCCCAGCCAAGGTGGAGCCAGAGATTTCTTCTGAGGGAGCGCCTGGGCCCACTATGGGCCACAGTCAGCACACACGGGGACTGTGCCCGGGTACCTGAGGTCCCAAGTGGGAAACTGTCACTTGGCCTGGGAAAGGCTTGTACCACATCCAGCACCCTTCAGTGGACCTCCTCTCAGGTGGGGAATCTCCAAGTGCCCCCCACTCCTGGGGGACCCCCAGCACTGGACACAGGCCAAATGGACACCTCTTTGGTGTGGCCAGGCTGCAGTCCCAAAGAAAACCCATCCTCCAGAGCCTGACCGTGAGCTTCTGGGCTCCAAGGCCAGGCCAGGGCTGGCACACCAGAGGCCCACACAAAGGGCCACCCCTTTGTGATGGCTGACCAGTAGGACCACACCCTGCCTGGGGCTCCTTTCCCAGGGGATGATGGCCCAGGACCACAAGGCTCTCATGGCCTCAGCCAAGGGGCTGCTCAGGGCCCTGGTCTCCATGTGGACCTGGGAGTGTGCAATGCATTGCACCCCTTCCCTAAAGGAGACCCCATGCTAGTGCTAATTCCACAGGGCTCAGGCGGGTGGGGCATAATCTCACCGGGCCAAAGATCCCCCTCCCAGAAAGGTGACCAAGTCCAGGGTAGACACAGGGCCCGAGCCTCGCCCCTGGGACCCCTGCCCCTGGAGCTCCCTTCTTTCCTCCAGTGGGAAAGGGCCATCTCAGAACGGGGAGGGACTCAGAGACACAGTCAAACACCCCTTTGATGCTGAAGTGCATGTGAGCGCCCCCCTACCCTCTGTCCCCCAGTGGAATTCTGCTGGGCTTCCCCCAGAGGCTCCTCTGCAGGGCGTTTGGTCAGCCCCAAGCATATGAAAACTTAAGAAGCTAAACAGGCCTGGGGTCAGACCTGGACCACCTAGTGGACCCCACCCCAGCACCTCAGGAAGGAAGGGCAGACACTTAGGATTTCAAGCCGGGTAGTTAAGCAGGCAAGTGTGTTCTCCTAGAGAGCCCCTGGTGTCCTCAGAGGGGTCCTTCATAAGAGGAAATGACACACACCAAAAAAAATTTTTGTAAGTACAGTAACAATTGAGAAACCAGTTCAAGTATCAGCAGACGATGGGAACAGCATCCCCCACATCCCCCACGATCACTGCACCCACACCCCCGATCACGGCACCCGCACCCTCGATCCCTGCTCCCACACCTCCATGCTCACGGCACCCGCACCCACGGTCACTGCTCTCATACTCCCTGTGGTCACTGCTCTCACCCCGTGTGCAGGGCGGGGCACACATGAGTGCGTGCACACACATGCAAACGCCCTGGACTCAGCTCGGGGGAGACCACGCTGTCCCCTCGACACTGCTCCCTCTCACTACTGCCTCTGCCTGCAAGGGTTTCCCTCCTTTCACTCGGCAGCCTCCTGACCCCTCTTCACAATGCCGAGGCACCCCAAGATCACCCCTTTTATTATTTGAACCTCTTTGTTGAGCTTGTTCCATTTTCAACCTGTCGCCGCCCAGACTATCCCCAGCACAGGGCACACAGCCTTTCCTGCAGAGGAGTGCAAGTGTGTAGACACGAGGGTCCGGCTCCGAAGACATCCTTCTCACTGTCACAGAGGGCAGTGTGGCCACAAGACAAGAAAGCAACTGCCGCCAACCCGAAACTGTCCCGCACCTCACTGGGCACATCCGTTTGGTCCATCACTGCACCCCCCACACCCCACCTTACAAAGTCTCTGTGCCTCTGGGCCATGGGCCAGGCCCTAAGACCCTCTGGGTCCCTCTCACCTCCTCCCCGCAGGTGCTCAGACTGGGACCCACGTGTTCCCGCCTCTGCGGGGTCACAGCAGGCTGGGTGGTGCTCCTGTCATTTTTTTAAAGCGGAGCTGGCTTTTCAACATCGCTCACAAGTGTGTTGTTAAATTAACATCATTGCTTGTTAGCTCTCTGCTTTCAAATTAATGAAAGTGTTTTAGGATCAGCATCTTTTGTAAAAAGAACAGAATACTGATAACTGTTGGAGCTGAGGGCTTGTACCCAAGAGCTGGTCCCTCTGCTCTTGTGTGTGTTTCAATTCTCCATAATAAAAATAAACTAAAAACAGGATATTTTTTAAAAAGATTCTGATGGGCTCTTTTGAGCTCCTGCCATTGCACTTCCAAGCCCTGAGGATGAGGACGGCCGGGCTGCGGTCGCCACACCTAGGCAAAGGGCAGATGCCCGGGCACGGTGCTGTGTAACCCTCAGCACCTTCATCAAGGGGACGTCCTGGTGTCGGGGCCTGGCTCACCCCACCCGCTGGGGCGCAGCACCCACTCCAAGCCAGCCAGCCGCAGAGCCACGTGCCCGGCATTTCCCACCCGCCCATCCACAGCACGTACAGTGTTTCCCCACCTCCGTTCACCTTTAGACACCTGGACGCCAACTCCAGCCACAAAGAGGCTCTCACCTCACTACCCATTCCTGACCCTTGAACAAACTGGACTTTACAAATGGGTCTCATTGCATAGGGTCCCTCAGGGACAAGGTGAGTGTCCAGGACAGAGGGTGACATCTGCAAGTAAAGATCTGCTTTAAAACAAAGCGCCAGAGATATTTCCAAATCCGTAGGCTAAACCAGTGACTCCCCAAATGTGCTCCCTGAGTTTCTCATCCCTGCAGCAGGGCACGTGGATTTGGGAAAGCAGCCACCTCGCAAAACAAGTTCAAAGGGCACAAAGGGTAAAGGAGGGGAAAGAAGTCAAATTAGGCCCAACTCCAAATGACTTCTTAAGAAATCAAGACAGCGATGCTGACTTACCCTTCCTGAAACGCCAACAGGACCATCCCCAAATCCATTTAAAAACTTCAAGATTGAAACATGCCACACCAACACTGGTGCCGCTTCACCCTGTTCAGAAAGCCTGCGCAGGAGAGCACCCCTGGCACCACGTAAGCTGCTGAGCCAAAGCCGGCCGCAGAAAACACAGACGAAGTGGGCGAACAAGATGATGATTTCGGGGTTGGGAACACACGGCGCTGCCAACCGCTTTCCAAACCACGGCCGCCGCCGCCAGCCTCTGAAGGACTCCGCGGCTTCCCCACGGACGTCAAGGGAAGCCCGCGAGGCCAGCACCCGACGGTGGGAGCGGGGCCGTTCCCGTCCTAGGGGTCCCTGGGTTCCAGGGTCCCGGCCTCCACCCCCTACACGGGCCCCTCCCCCATTCCCCCGCCCAGCGAGGGCCGGCCTGGGAAGCGCCGCGAGCAAAGCCCCAGCCCGAGCGGGCCCCGTCCCGCCCAAGATCCCTGGCAAGCGGACGGCGGGGCAGCCCGGCCGGGGGCGTGCCCGGGCTCGGGCTCGGGGTCGCGGGGCCGGGGCCGAAGCCGACGCCGACGCCGACGCCCCAGCTGAGTCCGCCGAGGCCGGGCGGGGGCCGCGCGGAAGGGCGCGGCCGGCAAGCGGGGCGCGGACACTCACCACACGACGCCGTGGGAGCCCTCGCCGAGGTCGCAGGTTGCTGCAGCGCGGCCCCTCGTCGAACACCTGCCCGCGGACCACCTCGGGGCGCGCGCCCGCCGCCCCCGCGCTGGACACGAAGTTCCGCGGCCGCCGCTCGGCCAGCGCCGCGCCTCCCAGAGGGACCGCGCCGCCGCCGCTGCAGCCGCCGCCGCTGTCGGAGGGAGGAGGACCGGCATCGCTGGGGAGACCTGACGACCCGCAGTCCGCTCGACCAACTGCTGCCTGCCCGCCTGACGAACTGACCTGACCGTTGGGCGGGCGGAGGGAGGGGCGCCGCTGAGGAGGGCGCCCGGGCGGGGCCGGGCAGCGCACGCACGCGGATTGGCTCCCGTGGCCCCGGGGGCGGGTCTCGTGGCCACACAGACTTGTAGTCTTGTTGCCTATTAGGAAATGATTCGGCTATGAACGTTTGTACACAAGCTGGTTTTTTTTAACCACATTGTTCATTGTAATTTTACTCGAACTTCATAGATTAAAAAACTAAAACAAAAATAGAGGGATTAACCGCATTTCAAATAAATGTATCTTTGTCATTGGAAACATTGTTTCATAAAAGATCTCTATAATGTACAAAAAGAGCTAATGATAAATACATACATACATACATACATAAATTAAATTATGAAATGCATTAATCTATTGATTCTGTTTTGAAAGATTAACATTAACAGATTCCCTTCTGAATTTCGAATAGTTATATATATGAGGAAAACTGCTGAGAGAATGGTGAGCCCGGGACGTGCAGCTGACAGTAGCTAGGGGTGGGAGCAACCCAGCCCGGCTCCCTCCAAGCCTGTGCCCTTTAGATTGGAGGGGACAGTGCTCTGCACCAGCGGGCGGGGTGCCCTGCGGCCTCAAGCCAAGCTGCAGGTGTAGGGCTACTCAGGTGACTGTCTCTTCCTAGCAGCTCAGCCCCTCAAGCGCCAGCTCCCCAGCTCTCCTCTCCCTCCGCCTGAGTGTGTCTTGTCCACCGCCCTAACCTCGAGTCACCAACAGGGAAAACCCAGGGATGGCGGAGGGCGACGGTTCTTCCACCTCCCTTTCCAGGGTGCCCCTGCTGTCCTGTCTCCTCTGAATCAACAAGGGGCTGGCCCAGAGAGGCAAGGGGTCCAACAGGGGCCTGAGGTCCCTACCCAAGTCCCAGGCAGGCCAGGCTGGCCCCACTCCCAGTGCCCTGCGGGGAGAAGGCTGCGCTGGCTCCATGCTCCCCATGCTCCCCTGGGCGAGACCCCCGCACACTGACCTGCTTCTCATTCTCATCCTCCAGCCTCAGCCGGTCCTCAATGCAGTTCCGGGCCTGCAGGAGGGCCTTCCTCTGGGAGCGCCCAGCCAGGATCCTCACAAAGACCCCGTACATGTTCACACTGAGGAAGAGCAGGGCGTTGGCGCCGAGCTGGATGGGAGAGAACAATGCAGAGTGCTGGGCGCAGGGGTCCCCACTCCGCAGAGGCTCCTAGGAGTCCCCCGACAACCAGCCCATGATAGAACCACGCCAGCCAGACCCAAGTGCAGAGCCGTTTGGTTTCACGTGGCCAAGGGCCAGGGAAGCAACCTCACCCCTCACCCTGTGCAGGGGCTATAAGCTTGTCACGTAATGGAATCATCTGCAAGGATGCAAGGGCTGTCCCCGCAAAATTCACGTGGAAGTCCTGACCCCCAATCTATCAGTGTGCCTGTATTTGGAGAGAGGGTCTTCCAGGAGGTAACCCAGTTAAAATGAGGCCATGAGGGTGGGCCCTGGTCTGACATGACTGGTGTCCTTATAAGAGGATTACAACGCAGACAGGCACAGAGGGACGACCGTGAGGACCCAGAGAGAAGACGGCCGTCTCCACACCAAGGAGAGAGGCCTCAGGAGAAACCAGCCTCCAGAACTGTGAGAAGCCAACGTCGACTGTGTAAGCCACCCAGTCGGTGGCACTTTGTTCCCACAGCCCTCGGAATTACCCTAGAAACTAGACGTGAAGACAGAGTGATTATTTCCGCAAAGGCTACATCTGGAGAGAAGCTGTGAAGGAGGGTTGATTAAAAAAAGAAAGAAAGAACGGCACTTGGGTATGAAGTGAACCCCTGTGATACATGCACGAAGGTAAAAATGTGTCCAGAGACTCTCCCAGTGCCCCTGGGTTCTCAGGCCACGTCGATGGACAAGCGAGAGACGGGCCCGGCTGAGAAGGACCCCCTCCAGGGCAGCCGAGGCCCAGACTCAAGAGGCTGGGACTTGCTCGACCAGGAAAGGATGCGCGAGTGAATATGCGGGTCTGAGGGCAGCAGCATTTACTGCCTCCTGCTTCCACCTTGCCTCAACTCCAGTCCAGTCCAGACCACCCAGGACCGAGCTTGGGGGACTTTACACGGACAGAGGACCCACTCGCCCCTGGTCGCACTGCACAGAGTGGCAGGCCTGGGGGAGGATCAGACCCCACTTCCCCACCGGTCCTCCACAGCTGGTCTGTCCCTACCTCTTATGGCCACAAGAAAGCAGTGCCTCTCGTGGGCCGGCAGACGCAGCACATCCCCCCGGGGCCCCCAGGCCGATAACAGAGAGAGAGAGAGAGAGAGAGAGAGAATGAACGCCCGCCCACCTCCTGGTGGGGCTGCGGTGTTTACAACCATTGTACAAAACCGCTGCCCCTCCGCCGCTGCAAAAATGGATGATTTTGTGCCCGATTAAACTCCAGCATTTCCTGCAGGTTCCAAGGGACACCGCTCCTCGTGGATTAACCGGAAGCACGCCCCACCCAGGACTGTCAGCCGCACCCGACTGCACAGGGCAAACAGAGCAGTCCTTGGGCAGAGTCCAGGCAGCGATGGGCTAGACGGCCTTAACAGGGTGAGCAGCAGAACGAGGAGAAAAAAACCAGGAGGTGGCAGCCGGCAGTGACCACCACCTAGAGACATGAGAGCTGTTCACAGGAGGTGACAGGGAGCAAGGCCGAGGGACTCGAACCTGCAGGACCGCAGCTCACAATGGTCATCTCCCTAAACGCCCCAGCAGGGGGTGAATCCCCCAGAAAGCTCAGCCGGGGCCGCTCCGTCTCACGTACACCTGACAGAGAGGATGCGCACATCCCTACATCACACACGGTCTCACAAATACGCAAATATGCAAGAATATTACGCCGCAGATCACCTCATGAGTCCTACCTCTGCCACCCAGGTCGAGGGACGGCTCTACTGAGGGGACAGGAGAGTGGACCAAAGTCGTATAAAAACGGTGCTCACTGTCACCCTGAAGACTTCATCGTGACTTGCTCATCTCCACGTGACTCTGAACATCTCCACGTGACCCGGACGTCTCCCCGTGACCCTGGACTTCTCCATGTGACCTGACCATCTCCATGTGACCCAGGACATCTCCAAGTGACCCTGATCACCTTCACTGTGACCCTGAACATCTCCAGATCTGACTGTCCCTCCTAGCTGGGACAGCTATGCTTGAATCGGGTGCAGGGCTGGAACACAAATGGCCAGCACTGGCTGCACCTAGGGGAGCTGTGCTGAGCCCCTGCGTCAGGCATGTTTTCTGTGTCTAAAGGACCATCCGCTGTATTTTGGGATCAGCTCATGCCGATCTGTATATGAAGGCACTTCTCTGGTGGCGACAGGAAGACTGGCATCTATGGAACAATAAACTGCAGTTTGGTAGAGTCAATATTTAAATGTGCACTGAGCATGTTTAAAGCACCCACAGGCACAGCAGCAGACACATTTCTAAAAATTCAAACAATTTGCACAAAATGTGCTTCTCTCCCAGCAGACCGTTCATCGCTCGTGGCATCGTCATGGCCCCTCTCAGCCTCAGCTTAAGGCTCTGAACACAAAGAACGTACAACACACAGGACACCCTCCCTGGATGCAGCAGTAACCTCTCCTGAGATGCCCTCCCAGCCCGGCGCCCCCACAGCTTCCGCAGACCCCTGCGGAGGAACCCAGCTGTCACTGTCAGGTGGGGGACACAGTCAGGCAGAGGACAAGGAGTCCAACTGAGGGGCCAGGTGCCCAGGGTCGGCTCAGCACAGGGTGCAGGACGCCACAGGCCACCCTCTTGGGCCTGGAAGACACGGCTTTTCCAGAAAGCAAGGCCTCAGTTGGCTTGTGGCAGAAACAAGGGAGGTAGGGGTTCCCACTAAGGTCTGGGCAGAGAGGTGAGACATGGGTTGGGAGGCAGAAGAGCCAGTAGAGGCTGGACAGTTTGGGAAAAATCAATTGCAGAGTGGCGGCGGGCTGGGTCACCGGGAGTCCCACCTTGTCACCTCCTTTATACCCACCTTCATCACACCTTCCCTTTACTCCACCCATGGTGATCCCCCAGGGAGACCGAGGCCCCGCTGGGCGCTCACTGAGTACCTGGCTGCCCCGTCAACACCGTCTGAGCTGCTCACGTGGACAGCAGCCCCAGCCCCGCCCCACAGTGCAAGTCTTGTGGGTAGGGTGAGGCAGGTGCAGAGATCCGGGGGTTGATGGGGGGGGGGTCCTCCCCTGCCTGGTGCTGTGCACTCACATTCGTACACCCAGTGTGCTTCCAGGCACCCCGCTGACCTTCCCCCAGGAGGCAGATGAAGAGGCCACCCACACGATGGCAACGCTGCCTGCACACCTGCCTCCCTCCTTCATTCACTGCCTCCCCGCAGTCAGGAGCCACGGTGATGGGCACACGGCAGGGACAACCCACAGGGCACGGGGAGGTTTAACGACTAGCTGCCTAATCGACAGTAAGTGACGAAGATGACAAGGCAGAGAGAAACCCGCCTAGAGGCCACCTGCCGGCAGGTGTGGTCTGGAGAGGGTGCTGGTTCACAGTGGCAGCAAGAGAGGTGATGGGGGAAACAGGTTGAGAGGGAAGGGGGAAACAGGTTGAGAGGGAAGGGGGAAACTGCTCGGGGCAGGGTGTGTGTTGGGGTGGAGGCTGAGCGCCACACACCCCAGAGCATGTGGCCACAAGGCCTCCCGGAAGTGACAAGTCCTCACCACCCCCGCCCGGCAACCCCACTCTACAGACATGGGGACGCTGAGGAAGTTCAGGGGCCCCAGCTGCAGAGGGCAGTACACAGCCGGGAGCCCAACATACTGGCCTCCCTGTACCTGCCCTGCACTCCTGGCCTTGGCGTACCTCCCACACACGCCTGGCCTCAGCATACAAGGCCCCCAAGGACCTGCTCACAGCCCATGCTGCCCTGGAGGCCTGGGCCCTGCCTGGACCCCAATCCTGCACCTTCCCCACCCTTTGAAGGCTTCCTTTTCCGGCTGAAACCCCACGGCCCAACAGGACAGCCCCATGCCCTTCTCACACTCTGGAAATTCCAACCTGGTCAAAGCCAGCTCCATGCACGTGCCTGGCACCGGCAGAGGACACACCCCACAGAGCCGTCTCCCACGAGCGCACATCCGCGTGCCCAGTGCTACTCCAGCCGCAAGGAAGTCATCGTCGTCTGCCCTTCCTCCCTTGGGGACCTCCCTCTAGCCATCCCAGCCAGTCCCACTCCTTCGCCAGCAGGGCTCCCCTCTCCCCTCCAGCTGGGACCTGCCACTCTCTCTGTTTACCCTCAGCAGCCGATGTATGATTATTTCTTCCCCTTGAAAATGAGACCCTTCTCTTGACTCCTCTTCCTTCCCCAGACCTGCCCATTTTCCTCCCCTTTCCAGCAGAACTCCTAGAAAAGACCCACCCTCCCCGACCCTGCCCCTGGCCTTGGCCCTACCCCAGCCTGCTTTCCCTTCCATGGCTGCTCTGGGCAATCTGTGACCAGGTCAGGGCCACCTTCACATCCTGAGCCCAGGCTCAGGTCCCAGCATCCAGCCCACCCTGCTCAGGACCATCAGCTCCCCTGCCCTGGGCCCCTCCGCCAGCCTCACACCTGCACCCCAAACATCACCCCTCCTGGTGTCTCATTCACACTCAACTTGGAACCCCATCCCCGTGTCAAAGACCCCAAATCAACGCTTTCCGCTTGGCTCAGCCAGCTGTGCCCCTCCCCAGCCCATGCATGTCTCCAGCTGGGGGGTCTATTCAACCCACCATGGGACAGGCCCTGGTGGAACCCCTGGTCACCCCCAACACTCACCCCAGCAGCCTCTCCCACTTCTGCTGACCAGGCCCCTGGAAAATGCACAGGCCATGGACTCATCTCCACCATCAGCAAATCCTACCAGGCCCGCCACTCCACAGATGGGGGCACCTGGCCACCCCCAGCGCCAGCCGCTGCCTGGCTGCTGACAGTGCCTCCTCCCGTTCCCCTAGGATCCCCTGAACTCAGCAGCCAAGGTCAGATGGCTCTGTCCTCTGCTCTAGCCTCCTGGCCCGGAGTCCCCCTGGGCCCAGAGCCCTCTGTGGCCCAGCCCTGCTGCCCCTACATCCTACGCTCCTTGTGTCCCCCGGCCTGGCCTCCTCTGCTTGGGGCCTCTGGGCAGGAACCCTTTCCCCAGTACGGCACCCGCTCACCCCCGACCTCCCGGAGCACCACTCAACTGTCACCTTCTCACCAGCCTACGTGACCACCGTGTCAAACAATGCACACACTCCCACCTGTACTTTCAAGATTCTCCTACCAGCCAGATCCAGTTTTTTCTCCTTTTTTTTTTTGTATTGTTTAAAATTGAAGTATAGTCAGTAACAATGTGTCAATTTCTGGCATACAGCATAACGTTTCAGTCATACATACACATACGTATATTCCTTTTCAACTTCTTTTCTATTACAGGTTACTACAAAATACTGAATACAGATCTCTGTGCCCTACAGAAGAAATTTGCTTTTCAGCTATCTTATATATAGTTGTTAGTATTTGCGAACCTTTCTTTTTGTTGTTTTTAGCAGTTTCTGTCTTCCAATACGGTTACATCCTTAACTCACTTATCACCTTCCCTGCCTGTCTGCCCCTCAAGAGGGGCCTCAGCCTGTCAGGTCCAGTGACGGATCTGGGAGACTGGGAGAGAGCCTCTCGTGCTGTAGCATGTGCCCTGGTGTTGGCTGAATGAACAACTGAGGGTGCACAGGTGGTGAGGAGGCCCAGCCTGGTCACACTGCTGGAAAGGGGCGGAGGGAAGACTCTGAGGCAGACAGCGGCGCTGCTACCTGCACTCCCCAACCTCTCTCCAGGCCGCCTCAGATCAGATCTGATAAGACTGTGTCCCAACTCTCAGATCCGTCACCAGATGAGCAGTAGGGAGGGACTCCAGCTTTACCACCAACAATAAAGGCACAGAAGAGGCAACATGTCCTGATGTCTGCAGTGACATGGCTTCTCAACCAGCCGATCCCAGCTGCCTATTAACTCACTAGACAACCAAAGGCTGTGAAGTCAGAGGCCCTTACAAGAAAACTATCATGGAGAGAAACAGACACCCCCCACTGAGGTTTTCTCATCATCTTAGCTTCCTTTCTCTCATCTTCGGGGTTAGACTACAAACATGAACGGGGAGTCCCTGGGGGCCAGAAAAGAGCCAGTGTGTTGGTTTGTTGAGATGACTGACCAGTTGGTCCTTACGCGCCAGGGTCCTGGGTCTCTCTCTCTCCCTCTCTCTCTCTCACACACACACACACACACACACACAATCTGCCATGTGTGCGGTCAGCGCCCTTCCCGAGTGGTGTCTCCCTCACTGCCACCCATAGCAGGTGCTCCCCATGTCCCCACTGCCCTGCCCCCAGCCCTGTATCCCTCACGGGCTCCTTGCAGCCTCCAGAGCCCCACTCAGGGGGAAGCAGCTCTGCCCTTCTCCCCATAACTCACCTCCCCAGCTCTATTAGCTGCAAACCTGTCCTGCTCGGCACGAGGATAACTAGTTAACCGCAGTTAGGAAATCTGAGAGCTTACCTCACAAACAAAGCACATATTCCCCCTCCACTCCACCTCAGACCACCTGCAGACCCTTCATCAAGTAGGAAACTCACCCACCCCCCGGGAGCTGAGAGCTGCCCCCCACCCCAGGAGAACCAGTCAAAGGGATTTCCTGAGAGACAGGATCACTGAGGGGAGGGGACACTTCATTAAGACTGGGTGGGGACATCTGCCAACCACCTCTCACCCCACCCTGGGAGCCCCCAGGGCTCTCCCACCTTGATGCTACCCATTGGGACTGGGTGTTCCCCTGCGTCTTCCCAGACTGGAGCTTCCTCACATGCCCAGCGCATCTACTAATCCAAGCCAGGCACCCCAGAGGTTTTCCCCAGGGCTCAGGATTTTAATTCTCCCCTTGAAGCCCTCTGAACTCATGGCCTGGCAGGAGGTGCACAGAAGACGGAGGCCACGTGGCTTAGCACGGGCTGTGCAGAAACGACAGGGGAGACAGGCCTGGGGTCACCATGAGCTGCTCAAAGATGGGGGTGACCACGGGCTGCAGGATTGGGAGTGGGGTGGGGGAGGCAGCGTCTGGAGGGAAAAGAAACAGCAGCAGGTCAACATGCAGGCTCTCCACGAAGGCTCCAGGACGGTGCCTAGGACCTGGGCCAGGTGAGTTAGAAACCAGCCCAGGCAGAATCGCCCGTGGTCAGGGCCCAGGGCGCGGGGTGGGGGGCAGGATCGAGAGGAGTACTCATCTCTCCCAGCCAAGGTGGAGCCAGAGATTTCTTCTGAGGGAGCGCCTGGGCCCACTATGGGCCACAGTCAGCACACACGGGGACTGTGCCCGGGTACCTGAGGTCCCAAGTGGGAAACTGTCACTTGGCCTGGGAAAGACTTGTACCACATCCAGCACCCTTCAGTGGACCTCCTCTCAGGTGGGGAATCTCCAAGTGCCCCCCACTCCTGGGGGACCCCCAGCACTGGATACAGGCCAAATGGACACCTCTTTGGTGTGGCCAGGCTGCAGTCCCAAAGAAACCCCATCCTCCAGAGCCTGACCGTGAGCTTCTGGGCTCCAAGGCCAGGCCAGGGCTGGCACACCAGAGGCCCACACAAAGGGCCACCCCTTTGTGATGGCTGACCAGTAGGACCACACCCTGCCTGGGGCTCCTTTCCCAGGGGATGATGGCCCAGGACCACAGGGCTCTCATGGCCTCAGCCAAGGGGCTGCTCAGGGCCCTGGTCTCCATGTGGACCTGGGAGTGTGCAATGCATTGCACCCCTTCCCTAAAGGAGACCCCATGCTAGTGCTAATTCCACAGGGCTCAGGCAGGTGGGGCATAATCTCACCGGGCCAAAGATCCCCCTCCCAGAAAGGTGACCAAGTCCAGGGTAGACACAGGGCCCGAGCCTCGCCCCTGGGACCCCTGCCCCTGGAGCTCCCTTCTTTCCTCCAGTGGGAAAGGGCCATCTCAGAACGGGGAGGGACTCAGAGACACAGTCAAACACCCCTTTGATGCTGAAGTGCATGTGAGCGCCCCCCTACCCTCTGTCCCCCAGTGGAATTCTGCTGGGCTTCCCCCAGAGGCTCCTCTGCAGGGCGTTTGGTCAGCCCCAAGCATATGAAAACTTAAGAAGCTAAACAGGCCTGGGGTCAGACCTGGACCACCTAGTGGACCCCACCCCAGCACCTCAGGAAGGAAGGGCAGACACTTAGGATTTCAAGCCGGGTAGTTAAGCAGGCAAGTGTGTTCTCCTAGAGAGCCCCTGGTGTCCTCAGAGGGGTCCTTCATAAGAGGAAATGACACACCAAAAAAAATTTTTCTAAGTCCGTAACAATTGAGAAACCAGTTCAAGTATCAGCAGACGATGGGAACAGCATCCCCCACATCCCCCATGATCACTGCACCCACACCCCCGATCACGGCACCCGCACCCCCGATCCCTGCTCCCACACCTCCATGCTCACGGCACCCGCACCCACGGTCACTGCTCTCACCCCGTGTGCAGGGCGGGGCACACATGAGTGCGTGCACACACATGCAAACGCCCTGGACTCAGCTTGGGGGAGACCACGCTGTCCCCTCGACACTGCTCCCTCTCACTACTGCCTCTGCCTGCAAGGGTTTCCCTCCTTTCACTCGGCAGCCTCCTGACCCCTCTTCACAATGCCGAGGCACCCCAAGATCACCCCTTTTATTATTTGAACCTCTTTGTTGAGCTTGTTCCATTTTCAACCTGTCGCCGCCCAGACTATCCCCAGCACAGGGCACACAGCCTTTCCTGCAGAGGAGTGCAAGTGTGTAGACACGAGGGTCCGGCTCCGAAGACATCCTTCTCACTGTCACAGAGGGCAGTGTGGCCACAAGACAAGAAAGCAACTGCCGCCAACCCGAAACTGTCCCGCACCTCACTGGGCACATCCGTTTGGTCCATCACTGCACCCCCCACACCCCACCTTACAAAGTCTCTGTGCCTCTGGGCCATGGGCCAGGCCCTAAGACCCTCTGGGTCCCTCTCACCTCCTCCCCGCAGGTGCTCAGACTGGGACCCACGTGTTCCCGCCTCTGCGGGGTCACAGCAGGCTGGGTGGTGCTCCTGTCATTTTTTTAAAGCGGAGCTGGCTTTTCAACATCGCTCACAAGTGTGTTGTTAAATTAACATCATTGCTTGTTAGCTCTCTGCTTTCAAATTAATGAAAGTGTTTCAGGATCAGCATCTTTTGTAAAAAGAGCAGAATGCTGATAACTGTTGGAGCTGAGGGCTTGTACCCAAGAGCTGGTCCCTCTGCTCTTGTGTGTGTTTCAATTCTCCATAATAAAAATAAACTAAAAACAGGATATTTTTTAAAAAGATTCTGATGGGCTCTTTTGAGCTCCTGCCATTGCACTTCCAAGCCCTGAGGATGAGGACGGCCGGGCTGCGGTCGCCACACCTAGGTAAAGGGCAGATGCCCGGGCACGGTGCTGTGTAACCCTCAGCACCTTCATCAAGGGGACGTCCTGGTGTCGGGGCCTGGCTCACCCCACCCGCTGGGGCGCAGCACCCACTCCAAGCCAGCCAGCCGCAGAGCCACGTGCCCGGCATTTCCCACCCGCCCATCCACAGCACGTACAGTGTTTCCCCACCTCCGTTCACCTTTAGACACCTGGACGCCAACTCCAGCCACAAAGAGGCTCTCACCTCACTACCCATTCCTGACCCTTGAACAAACTGGACTTTACAAATGGGTCTCATTGCATAGGGTCCCTCAGGGACAAGGTGAGTGTCCAGGATAGAGGGTGACATCTGCAAGTAAAGATCTGCTTTAAAACAAATCCGTAGGCTAAACCAGTGACTCCCCAAATGTGCTCCCTGAGTTTCTCATCCCTGCAGCAGGGCACGTGGATTTGGGAAAGCAGCCACCTCGCAAAACAAGTTCAAAGGGCACAAAGGGTAAAGGAGGGGAAAGAAGTCAAATTAGGCCCAACTCCAAATGACTTCTTAAGAAATCAAGACAGCGATGCTGACTTACCCTTCCTGAAACGCCAACAGGACCATCCCCAAATCCATTTAAAAACTTCAAGATTGAAACATGCCACACCAACACTGGTGCCGCTTCACCCTGTTCAGAAAGCCTGCGCAGGAGAGCACCCCTGGCACCACGTAAGCTGCTGAGCCAAAGCCGGCCGCAGAAAACACAGACGAAGTGGGCGAACAAGATGATGATTTCGGGGTTGGGAACACACAGCGCTGCCAACCGCTTTCCAGACCACGGCGGCCGCCGCCAGCCTCTGAAGGACTCCGCGGCTTCCCCACGGACGTCAAGGGAAGCCCGCGAGGTCAGCACCCGACGGTGGGAGCGGGGCCGTTCCCGTCCTAGGGGTCCCTGGGTTCCAGGGTCCCGGCCTCCACCCCCTACACGGGCCCCTCCCCCATTCCCCCGCCCAGCGAGGGCCGGCCTGGGAAGCGCCGCGAGCAACGCCCCAGCCCGAGCGGGCCCCGTCCCGCCCAAGATCCCTGGCGCGCGGACGGCGGGGCAGCCCGGCCTGGGGCGTGCCCGGGCTCGGGGTCGGGGTCGCGCGGCCGGGGCCACAGCTGAGTCCGCCGAGGCCGGGCGGGGGCCGCGCGGAAGGGCGCGGCCGGCACGCGGGGCGCGGACACTCACCACACGACGCCGTGGGAGCCCTCGCCGAGGTCGCAGGTTGCTGCAGCGCGGCCCCTCGTCGAACACCTGCCCGCGGACCACCTCGGGGCGCGCGCCCGCCGCCCCCGCGCTGGACACGAAGTTCCGCGGCCGCCGCTCGGCCAGCGCCGCGCCTCCCAGAGGGACCGCGCCGCCGCCGCTGCAGCCGCCGCCGCTGTCGGAGGGAGGAGGACCGGCATCGCTGGGGAGACCCGACGACCCGCCGTCCGCTCGACCAACTGCTGCCTGCCCGCCTGACGAACTGACCTGACCGTTGGGCGGGCGGAGGGAGGGGCGCCGCTGAGGAGGGCGCCCGGGCGGGGCCGGGCAGCGCACGCACGCGGATTGGCTCCCGTGGCCCCGGGGGCGGGTCTCGTGGCCTCACAGACTTGTAGCCTTGTTGCCTGTTAGGAATGATTCTGCTATGAATGTTTGTACACAAGCTGGTTTTTTTTAACCACATTGTTCATTGTAATTTTACTCGAACTTCATAGATTAAAAAACTAAAACAAAAATAGAGGGATTAACCGCATTTCAAATAAATGTATCTTTGTCATTGGAAACATTGTTTCATAAAAGATCTCTATAATGTACAAAAAGAGCTAATGATAAATAAATAAATAAATAAATAAATAAATAAATAAAAATTATGAAATGCATTAATCTATTGATTCTGTTTTGAAAGATTAACAGATTCCCTTCTGAATTTCGAATATTTATATATAACTATTATATATATTATATATTATGTAAGTTATAAATTAAGACACTTAGGAATAAATCTGGCCCAGGAAGTGAAAGAGTTCTGTGTGAAGACCTACAAAACCCTGATGAAGGAAATTAAAGAGGACTTAAAGACATGGAAAGACATCCCGTGTTCTTGCATTGCAAGAATTAATAATGTCAAAATGGCCACGCTGCCCAGAGCGATCTACAGATTTAATGCGGTCCCTATCACATTACCCAGGACATTTTTTTCACAGAACTACAACAAACCATCCTAAAATTTATATGCAATCACAGAAGACCCGGAATTACCAAAGCATTACTGAAGAAAAAGAACGAAGCTGGAGGAATAACCCTCTCAGGCTTCAGACAATACTACAGAGCTACAGTGAAAACAGCACGGTGTTGGAACAAAAACAGACATACAGGATCAATGCAACGGGATAGAAAGTCCAGAGATAAACCCACGCACGTATAGTCAATTAACCCATGACGAAGGAGGCAAAAATACACGGTGGAGGAAAGACAGTCTCTTCAGTAAGTGGTGCTGGGAAAACTGGGAAACAACTTGTAAAGGACTGAAATTAGAACACTCTCCAACACCATGTACAAAAATGAACCCAAAATGGATTAATAAACCTCAGTGGAAGAACAGATACTGAAAAACTCCTAGGGGAAAGCATAGGCACAACACTCGCGGACATACATTAATGCAATGTATTTTTCAACCAGCTCCTGGACTTTTGCGAATGAAAGCAAAAGTAAACAAGTGGGATCTAAGTAAACTCAAAGGATTTTGTACAACTGAGGATACCATCCACAAAACAAAAAGACAACCTACAGAATGGGAGAAAACCTTTGCAAATGATGTGACTGACCGGAGACACATTTCCAAAACACACAAACAGCTCATACACCCTAGTATCAGAGAAACAAGCAACCCAATCCAAAAACGGGCAGAACACCTAGGCAAACAATTCTCCACACCAGACATTCAAATGGCCAATAGTGCACATGAGAAAAATGCTCAGCACCGCTCATTGTCGGAGAAATGCAGATCAAAACTACAAGGCGATATCACCTTACACCAGCCAGGATGGCAATCACTGAGAAGTTTACAAGTGACAGATGCTGAAGGGGGTGTGGAGAAAAGGGAACCCTCCAGCAGTGTGGGTGGGAGGGTAGATGGGTGCAGCCACGATGGAGGTTCCTCAAAAACATGAACATAAACCTACCACGTGATCCAGCAATCCCACTCCCGGGAACATATCCGGAGAAATAGAAAATTCAAAAAGACACATACACCCCAGTGTTCACAGCAGCACTATTTACCACAGCCAAGACATGGAAACAACCCAACCGTCCATCAACAGATGCCGAGATAAAGAAGATGTGGTACACATATACAGTGGAACAGCACTCAGCCATAAAACAAGAATAAAATAGTGTCACTTGCAGCAATAGGGATGGACCTGAAGATTATCATTCTAAGTGAAGTGGGCCAGAAAGAGAAAGAAACATGCCATATGACATCATTTATACGACGAATCAAAACAATAATAACAATAATAATAAGGCCACAAATGGACTTTCCTCCTAACCCTAAACTCCTGTGCCTTTCTCTCAAACCCTGCAGCTTAGAACTGTGAGGAACTTATGGAATGTGCAAGAATTATCTAACATAGCACTTTAGTAATCACAATCTTGTTCTGCCATGCCATTATGATTTCTACTTAATTTTTTAAACCTCATTTCCATCATGACATTCTAAGCACATTTTAAGGAAATTAAAAGAAATCCCTGCATTAAATTTGCAAAAGTGTCAATAAAAAAAAATCAGGAAATAAAACAGCATGATAAACGTTAAACAGTAGTTCAGAAAATTGCATTTCTACTTTGGCTAATTTGGCTTAACATTTTTTTACATAACATTTACATTTTCATTAATTTCAACTTACAAAGTCTGAGTTGACGTCTTTGAAGCTATGCTACTTTGAATTAACTGAAGTGCTAAATGTGATTTTTTGTAACAGCTTTATTGAGATAAAATTTACATACCATAAAATTCACCCTTTTAAAGTGTATACACCAATGGTTTTTATTTAGTATATTCACAGAATTGTGTAACCTATCACCACTATCTAACTTTAGAACATTTTCATCACACCAAAAAGAAATCTGCTCCCACTGGCAATCCCTCCTTATCCTCCCTTCTCCCATTCCCTGGCAACCACTAATCTAGCTTCTGTCTTTGTGGATATGCCCATTTTAGCCATTTTATATAAATGGAATCATATAATATGTGCTCTTTTTTCCTACTGGCTTTGTTCGCTAAGCACGTTTTTAAGGCTCATCTATAACACAGCATGTATCAGTATTTAATTCCTTTTTATGGCTGAATAAGTTTCCATTTTATGGATATACAACATTTGCTTATCCTTTCATCAATTTATGAACTTTAGACTGTTTCCACCTTTCACTATTATGAGTAATGCTGCTATGAACATTTGAGTACAAGTCTTTGCGTAGACATATGCTTTCAGTTATCCTGGGGATATACCTAGGAATGGAATTGCTGGGTCATACGGTAATTATGGTAACTCCATGTTTAATTTTTTGAGGAAGTGCCAAACTTTTTCCACCTTGGCTGCATCGTTATATATTCTCACCAGCAATGTACGAGAGTTCCAATTGCTCTACACTTTTGTCAACACGTGTGACTTTAGTCTGTCTTTTTGATTACAGCCATCTCAGTAGGTGTGACGTAGTATTCCATTTGGTTTAGACTTGTATTTCTCTAATGACCAATGATGTTGAGCATCTTTTTATGTGTTTATTACCCATTTGCATATCTTCTTTGGAAAAATGTCTATCAAACTCTTTTGCCCTTTTTAATTGGGCCATTTGTCATTTTATTGTTGCACTGTAAAATTTATTTATATATTCCAGATCCTTATCAGATATGTGACTTGTAAATATTTTCTTCCATTCTGAGTTATCTTTTCACACTCTTCATGGTGTTTTAAATTTTAATGAAGTACAATATATCTATATTTTTCTTTCGTTGCTTGTGCTTTTTTGGTGTTATATCGAAGAAACCACTGCCTACTCCAAGGTCATGAAGGTTTACTCCTACGGTTTTTCCTAAGAGTTTTACAATTTTAACTCACCCATTCTGAGTTACTTTTTGTATATGAGAGGAGGTAGAGGTCCAACTTCATTCTTTTGAACGTAGGTAGTCAGTTGTGCCAGTACCATTTATTACAAGACTAGTCTTTCTCCACTCAAATGTCTTGGCACCATTGTCAAAAAATCCATTAATCATAAATGTTAGGGTTTATTTCTGGACCCTCGATTCTATTTCATTGATTTATACATCTATTTTTATGTCCACACCATGCTGTCTTATTTACTATAGCTTTATAGTGAGTTTTAAAATCAAGAAGTGTGAATCCTTCGATTTCACTGCTCTTATTCAAGATCATTTTTACTACTCTGAGTCTCTTGCATTTCCATATGAATTTAAGGACAAGCTTGTCAATTTCTGTTAAAAAAAATAAGGCAGTTGGAATTTTGACAAGGGCTGCATTGAATCTATAGATGAATTCATGGAGCATTGTCATCTTAACAACATTAGGTCTTCTAATCCATGGACAAGAGATCTATTTACCTAGGTCCTGAATTTCCTTCAGTGGTATTTGTAGTGAAAAGTGTATGAGTCTTGAACTCCTTTTATTAACTTTATTTCCAAGTATTTTGTTCTTTATGATGCTATTATAAATAGAGCTGTTTTTGCTAGCATATAGAAACACAATTGGTTTTGTGAATTGACTTTGTATCTTGCCACCTTGCTGAACTTGTTTATTAGTTCTAATAGGCTTTTGTGTATGTAGATGGGTATTCCTTAAAATTTTAAATAGAGAAGACTGTCACCTGCAAATATTGATAGCATGACTTCTTCTTTTTCAATCTGGATGCCTTTTATTTCTTTTTCTTGCCTAAGTGGCCTGGCAATATAAGCATTAAGAGCCGACAACCATATCTTGCTCGTGATCTTAGAGGCAGTCATTCTTTCATTGCTAAGTATGAACGGGTTTTCAAAGATGCTGGTTTTACACAGATGACCTTTATTGGGCTGAGGGAATTTTCATCTGCGAAGAATTCACTTTACCAAAGAAAGGTCTGGCCTTTGCCCTCAGGTTCCAGAGGTAATCTTCATGCCTGTTGGAGTGTCTTAGTTTGCCTATGGGCCTTGAGTCACACTGGAACAATATGATCAGGGTGGAGGCTTTGGGCCACACAGTATCTTTAGACCTCTGGAGAGACTACAGACTGAGATCAACCATATGATCAGCCACTCAGGCCTATGCAATGGAGCCCCAAGGAAAAGTCTGAACACTGAGGTTTGGGTGAGGTTCCCTTGCTGGCAGTACTCCATGCGTACTGTCACATATTCATGGCAGGACAGTTAGCACATTCCACATTTGGTACGTCCCTGGATTCTGCCACATGTATTTCTTCCCTTGGCTGATTTTAATCTGAATCCTTTCCCTGTAATAACCCGTAACTGTGAGTATAACAGCTTCCAGTGAGTTCTGTTGAGTGATCCTAGTAAACCTAAGGATGGTTTTGGAAACCCCTTGAACTTACAGTTGGTGTCAGAAGTGAGGGTAGTCTTGTGCGAACTACTGTTGTTCCCCTAACATTGCTGTTGCTTCAACTCTCTGCACCTTCTCTTCCTAGTTTCTTGGGTCCTTTTATTATGAGAGTGTAGTGGATTTTGTCAAAAGCTTGTAGTGCCTAATAAGATGTCATTTTTTCCCTTTAGTCTATTAATATGTTGGATAACTGGTTGATTTTCATGTTGAACCACTTTGTGTTCTTGATATAAATCCCGTACAATACAAACATTTTTTAAAACAACCATAGCAATATGGCTAAATTGGCAAAGAAAAACAGGAATCAGATGTTTTGTGTTAGGAAAGTATAAGTAATGTACTCACCATTCATTATCCAAGGCATATCAAAGATCACCATTTTTGCTGAAAGATAAAAAACAATTCGTTGACTGTGACTTAGTACCATGATAGTAGTATCACTTACACCTGGCCTAGAAAAAACTGGTGATCTAAATTTAACTAAAAACTGAGCTGGAGGACTCAGTTTTAATTCCATGAAGTATAAGTGGTGCTAGAACTAACTTCTCACAATGGTGAGGGGCCTACCTAGGGGGACAGCTTGTGTGAGATGAATAATGTACTATTACTGCCTGCTGGCAAATGGCCTGTTCTTTTATTCATTTATTGCTCTTGTTGTTTGCAGAAAGGTACAAGAGAAAATAGTTACGTGGGTAAATGGAAACTTTGGATGTTGCATGTTGTAATAGTGCTAAAGTCCACTGCGTTTTAAAATTATTTCAATGTCTAATTTATGCTTTCAGTTATAATTTCCTAGAGATTATATTGTTAAGCCCGCTCTGGCAGTTGTCCCCCCATTTTAAATAAATCATTATGTTTTAAGAAACAAAAATTATTTCAGCTTTTCTTAATATTATGAGCCCCAGAAAGCCAATAATTTCAAAATATACAGAAGTATCATTTTCATGCTTAGATGAAGATATTAAGCAGCCATATTAACAACTGTGATAAAAAATCAGAAACCACAAAGGGGATTTGTATATCAAATTCGGATCCAGAGAGTTCCAGTGAAGATGGTGGAGTGGTAGGACCACGAGCTCGCCTCTCCTTGTGACTACAACCAAACCACAACTGAATGCTAAACAACCATCGAAAAAAGACTGGAACCTAGCAAAAAAGATCTTCTGCAACTGGAAACATAAAGAGGGAACCACAGCAGGATGGTAGGAGGGCTGTGCTCAAGATATAATTGGGCCCCATGCCCCCCTGGTGGGTGACTCACAAGCTGAAGATTTGTTAAGTCGCAGAGGCCCTCCCACAGGAGTGAGAGCGCTAAGCCCCACATCAGGCTCCCCAGCTCGGGTCCCGGCATTGGGAAGAGGAGGAGACCCCAGGATATCTGGTTTTGAAGGCCAGAGGGGCTTGGCTCTGGGAACCTCAGGGGACTGGGGGAAACGGAGTCTCCATTCGCTTGAGAAGCATACACCGAAACTCATATGCACCAGGTCCAAGGGCAGAGGCAGTGATTTCATAGGAACCTGGGCCAGACCTGCCTGCTGGATTTGGAGGGTCTCCTGGGAACGTGGGGGACGGCTGGAGCTCACTCAGGGGACATAAAAGCTGGTAGGGGACATTCCAGGAGTGTTCATCTACATGAACTTTCCTGGAGGCTGATATCTTAATTGGATCATTAGCACCAAGACCCAGCCCCACCCAACAGCCTGTAGGGAAGCCTCAGACCAAACAACATGCAGGGTGGGAACACAGCCACACCCATCATCAGACTTCCTGAGCCACAAAGGCCTCTAGACACAGCCCTACCCACCAGAGGTCCAGGACCAAGCTTCACCCAGATGAATCCAAACATAGTATTATTCTACTCCGAACAGAGAACCTCCTAGAGTGATTATATTACTGTAGGACAAGTAAAGTACATATAAAGAACAAGGTGTCTGCAAAGAAGTACCCTGGTGATTAATACCTCAGTCTTCATCTGAGATATGCCTAAAAAGATCTGGACTCAAGATTTTAAGAAGTAATAGTTGTATTTCATGACAAATTTTGAAGCATAATCAATTTAGGATTCTACAAAATTCAACATCTGCAAAACATTATGTAGGTAAGTATATATACATTATCTCTAGTTAAATCGGAATGATGGTGTTCATCTTCATATAGATTCATGAATTTATGAATAATTTTCTCAAAAGAATTTGAGATGTGTTTTATAAGGTAATAATAATAATTATGCTATTATAAATGGCTCTTCACAAACCCCTTTAGATGTTTCAATAAATAAGTGAGTATTTTATTTTCATTTCGTACATACAAGAAATGAGCTAATAATACAGGGTAATGATTCTCTATGGACCAATGACTGGCACTGCTCAACGAGGCTTAATGAATCAGGGTAAATGCCAGATCCAGGAAGAATCTAGAAGGAACAGGTTCCCCAAACCAGACACTCTCTACCCAAAAACATTTATGAATAACTCTCTTTCTGAAGACATGAGAGCACAGGGCTAGGAGTGGCACTGGTCCTTGATACTCACTATGCTTTTTGTCTGTTCCTCACTTCATATTAACACTAACGTGAGAGCATGTGAAAGTAAAGTGATCTAGGGATTTCATGCTTTAGTGTGACCTGAATCATAAGTCCTAAAAGACCCTAATTGTGGTATCTGCCAGGGGTGTGCCCGGGCCGACCTCTGAGTTTCCATATGTTGATAACCCTGTTGCCTCTCTTCTTTTTACTTTCAGCCCCCTGGGTTTAAAACTATGACTGTTTATGTGGGATGGCATCTTGATTTCCTTGGAGGGAAACCATCATATAAGTCCAATACATCAAAAATGAATACATAAAACTTAGGAGTTCTTCATTTAGGTAATTAATAGAAGAGTCATAATTAAAAACAAACTCCAAATGTCACACTCAAATACAGCACACTACTCAAGTGTTTTCTTAGTGACAATTTGCAAACAGCAATTAGAAACACAGTATACTTTATGGAATGAGTATTGCTTATCACACAGTATACTTGCCAATATTTCTCATCTGTTTCTGGCATGTAAGAAGTTCCATATAATAAATGTTAAAAAATAGTAAATTTAATCTGTCAATTGAAAAATTAGTAAAAAGCAAGATAATCTTGGAAAAATGTATGTTTTTATGTCTCTACGTGTGTGTTTTATAGGATGCCATATATACAGATTATAACTTAAGGTTTTAAAACTAACTGTAAAGGACCATGATTATTTATGAAAAATTTCCCCTGTACCTACTAGGATATATACTTAAACTTCTATGAACACATTTAAGTTCTTCACCAGAAAACAAGGTCTCAGGTATTAAAATCCATAATAATGTAACGCTCCACAATTCTCATTGTCTATGGTTTCAATATATTACATTTTTATAAAGGAGTAAGTTACTTACAGAGGTATTTAGGGTAATAAACCTTAAAGCAGTTGATGATAAAGCGTACAAAGTCCATGTCCTAAAATAAAGATTATACATTTAAATCTTTCAGACTGTCCACATTAGAGAATTTTAAATTGCATATTTCTTAAGGTGATAAATTATTAAATACCAATGAGACAATTATCAAATTCTTAAAAAAAAAATAAGCTCATAAAATATCGATATCCCCAGGGATTAGGTTTTAAATCATTAAGCTACTTATAATATTTAGTCCTAAAACTGAGTTAAAGAAATTAGATTCTTAAACATCATTCATGCTATCTCAAACTAGTTAGATACTTCAGGCTGCTAAGGTAATGTGGCATTACAACATGGATCTGAAAAGCAAATCCCAAAGAGAAATTCTAAAAATCTGTTGAGCAATTAAAGAATTAGTATAACAAGTATACAGTTTATTACCTGACTACTTGCAATTATAAAACATACGTATATAAATTCTGTTATGTCTGTTTTTTAAACCTAATTGCTACACCTCATAATAGCTTCAATAAAATATACTTTATTAATCTGATTATATTAATCTGCTGTATCTACTTCACTTCTGGCTTCCTTCCTCCTTATGTAGGAAGGTCTCAGGTATTAAATTTTGAATTTTTTAGTTTATATTCAAATGTTGTTCACTGACTCCAATTTCTGGGAGACTTTATAGCTATCTGTTGGTTCTACTGCATTGAAGACAACAACAGGAAATTAGATTATTAGAGTTACTATTCACTGGATCATTTCATTCTGTTTCCATTGGCTGCAGGTTGACTTACTAATCCTGATCAGCCATGTTATAAGGCCTGCAGGATGAAAGATACAACCAGGAAAACTTAAATCCATCAATTACTAAAAGGTGAGTTGTCCGAGAGATGAGAGTCTATAAAGTTATACCTAGCATGTGAGTTGTAGCATCTTTAACTCCAGTAAACTGAAAGTAAGCATCCTTAATGATCTAAGGTATTTATTATGGGATAAATCCTAGTATATAATAATACCTTTATAACTAATCACTGTGCACAGAGTTTAATAATTTGTAGTTAAGTTAGAATCAAACAAAATATCTCCAAATAACTAGTCATATGAAGATTTGGTTACCTGGTATATGATCTGTGGCCCCCAGACTTTCCCTAAAAAGTCTTCATCCAATATTCTTGTTTTCATCTTTAACTGAATAACTTGGTTTATAAAATCCCAAGTTACTGCTCATTCAAGTCGATATGACAGGATGCCACTGGTGTACATACATTAGTGGGTACTATGTAAAACAGTTTCAAGAAACCCACTGCTCTGCATACTGTGAGGATGTTTTCAAGGATGCTATTCATTATCTTATAAAATGTCTTCCTTTTGAAGACTCATGAAAGATTTTTCTTCTAGTTCAAGTATCAGGAATGGATATACTTTTCTTAAGACAATGGCTTTGAGCAATTTTATACGATTCCATTCCTTTCAGGCAAGCTTAAAGCCAAATTAGTGGCCCAACTCTAACAAATAATTAAAAAAAATTTTGCCACGCAATTCTGTATACAGCTTTAAAGGCCAACTTAAATCTTTTGTGAATTATGAGGGCCATATATAAAAATAATTCAGTAAAATTCTAGGTATTTGAAAACATTAATGATTTAAACTCAATAATGAAAATAAACCTTATTTATAAATTAAAGATAATGAAACAGTATATAAGTAGGTTGAAAAATAATCAGACAGCTCAAGTAAATTCTTTGGCCCTATATTTGTCAATAAAAAACACTTTTTATGATTCTGGATTAATAATCAGAAAACTATCATACACAAAGGATAACAGAATCATGATTTACTTTCATGGAATATTTATTTATCTAGGCATTTTGATGTAGATTTTGGATATAAAACGATTACTATGTAATCTAGAACTCCGTGACATGGAAACCAGATTGAAAAAATAATCTAGGGCAAATGACTCTGATATATAGAAAGATGAAAAAAAAATTTGTGGTCCCACTGTCTAAAAAATCTTGTTCTCTCAAGCCTATTTTTTGTTTGTTTTTTTAATGTCTAAGGTTTCCCTTTTTGGGGCCTAGGTATTTCTATGATATAATCCTGTCACCTTTTCATTTTAAGAAAGGTATTTTCCAGTGTTACTACAAATTCTTTATAAACATCATTCTACACAGGTACACATACTGCGTTAATGAGATACACCATAATTCACCACTTCACCATGTTGACATTTACATTTTTTCTAAGTTTTCACCATTTTAAATGACACTCTGAAAAAAACATTGTGATGTACAATGCTTTTTGTGTACTCAAGTTTCCTTCTTTAGAATAGATTTCCAGAAGTTAGTTACCAAGCAAAGAATATAAATATGAACACTTCAAGGTTATTAACATACTTTGCCAAGTGGATTTTCAAAAAGATTTCAACAGTGCCCCAGGGAGGTCCCTGAAGGGCAGCTGACTGCTACCAGAATTAGCCACGGTCTGAATGTCAGAGACAGTAGCTCTAACAAATGCACCAACAAATCCCCATCGCTGCTGAAAGCTTTGTAGTTACCACGAAGGTCACAAGGGCCCGAATTAAAGACTGGTAGGTTTTATTTATTTTTTAAGCTTGGCAAAATCTCCTGAAGAAAACTGGTTTCCAACGCTAACCAAATCAGACAGACAGAAAACAAATCCAAAAGAGCAAGTGAAAAACCCCAACAAAATCACCAAGCACTGTATATGCAAAAAACTCAAATGAACTACTCACCACGGCAAACGTGGCCTGCAAGCAGTGGTCCGCTGGAGAACATACGTTACTTTACTCCACATTTACTGAGTGCGTTACTCTCTGCCAGGCCCGGGGAGGGTGCTCTATAGGATATGAGCTTTGATAGAAGAGTTCACTGTTACCACATCTACTCATTACTCTGCCAGCCTCGACATCTTCCTTCCATATCTTGCCTATCAGACAAAGAACGTTTCTAGGAAATCTACAGTTTCAGTGCCAAATACTGAAGCACATTTAATTCTTTGCAAATCCTATTCCATGTCTGACTTCACTCACAGTGCAGCAGAAAAAAAATAAATCCCAAACATGACTTGGCTAGCTTGGTTTTATAGCAATATTTGGTTGGGGAGGTGGGGTGGGGGTGGCAGGGAGGACGGGAGAGAGGGAGGACGCCGCGATAAACGATGATTTAGAATTAATGAAAAATGCTTACTATGCTATTTATTCCAGTCTCTGATAGGTCAAACATCACTGTTACAGGTTTCCCATTTTCTCTCTGAGCATAACGTTCCAACCAGAATGCAATAAGCTTCTTTTTGTCCAGTATGGTCTTATGGTCTTTTATATGATACTTCACCCTGATCCAGACTTTAAGCGGAACATTAGATAAAAATAAGAAAAATATTTATGGCACTATAATACCATTTTACACACGTATTATATTATTCCTTTTCCTTGACATTTTTCTTTATTTACAATTAATTTTGTTTCTCAGATTAAAAACATCCCCCTTCTTTTAAATGAGAAAGAGTGTAGAGGAGCAGAAAGGTCAACTATTTTCCTTCACTTAGAAAATAAGCTTTCCTCTTTAATAAGTAAGGGGGAAAAGAAAATACAGATGAACAAACAGTATTTGGCAATAATCTAAAAGTACTCTACACAGTGCTTAACAAAAAAGAAAACACTAGAAAAATGTTCCTTCCAGAGGGAAAGCCCCGACAGAAGCGCGCAGTGGCAGGAGCGGCTGCGGCGCTTATGGGCGGACCACGGCGGCCGAGGCAGAACCGGGCGCGTGGAGAGGGACAGCTGAACAGAGGGACACCGCTGGGCCTGAAGGACTCTGAATCAAAGGCTAAGGTGTTCTGATGACTACACCTCACTCTTGAAAAGCCAGTACAATTAAATATACTTACACAACTTGTTCCCTTCTTTGTCATAACCGTGGAGATAAATGCCACCAATTTCCAATAACCACCTGGGAATGGAGGCTTCGGTCAGGTCTAAAAAGTGATAAGATTAATGAGTAATTATAACTTAGAGGTCTTTTAAAAAGAAAACTTAAAATGTAACGATTACTGTTACATACTAGCTCTGATATTAAAAAGAAAAAAAAAAGATGACGCTTATTCAAATATCTGGAAAAAAATCCTCTGGCAATAAAACATGGTGCTTCTTACTAAGTAGAAAAAAAAAAAACTACATGAAGACATAGATGAAAGAAATGGAAAAAATCCATTTGCCTTTACGTGCCTGCCATTATTATGTGGATGCATTTTCACGTTCTGGTTGTATTTCACATAATCACTTGCAATTAATAAATATTATCACTACTGGACAGTTTCAAAAGAACATGGCAGTATAATATCCACATTATAGCCTCAGAACTGATAGCTTCTCTAGTAAAATATTTTTCGACGAGGTTTGATAACCAGTAGAGTTTAATGTATTTTATAATCTTGGGGCAAGTGGAAAATACTTCAAGAAAAACGTTAGATCCTTTAGCAGGAGGTCCACTCACTAATGCGGCCAAGAACGAACACAAGGCAGCACTTCCCCAAGGACTCGCAAAGATTTATCTTTCCCCACCCCTCTTTGTCATATCGCTGCTGTTTGCCACTAGAAACTAGCAAGTCTATGTAAGAAAAACTATTACTGAGTTTAAAGCTTTATTCTGTACTTAAATGACTGAGAAATATCAGGTTTACATTTCTTTGTTTGATTAATAAATGCTTCACTGTTGAAATTACCAACAGTTTTTATGTTTCCAATCAAATTATTTTTTAAATACTCTCCCTCGGAGAGAATCCTTCTCCAAGTATGACAACTGGGGGGGGGATGTCTTTTCTGGATATATTTGTTGGCTATTTTGTATTAAGTCTCTAGACTCGGTCGCTCCGGAGTTTCTAATCCTCAAGGTCAGGAAAGCCTTCATATCTTGTCAAAACCAGTAGTTATGCCAGCTTCGTCCTGTTACGTTTTCAGGAGGACAGAGATGACGGGTAACCTTTCCTGAGAAGAGTTCTTCATTTACTTGGAAGATTATTATAAAACCCCCTCCAAGATTTGAAACTTTCTGGGGAGGAAATTTCAATGTAGAACTGGGCCTGGAAATCAAGAAGGGGAGGCTGCCACAGGCATCCTTGGGGGTGAGCTTGCTTTGGGGCCCCATTCACCTATTAGCTCCATGCAGAGCCCCTAGTAGCACAAGGAACCCTGGGAGCAGAGACAGGCACCAGGCAGCAACTGAGCAAAACAGGCAAATAGTGTCTCCTTAGCTCTAGGCCTAGTAGTGCGGATGCTGTCTTGCTATTTTAATGGCACCAAACTAAACAGGCACAGCTTAGGAGACGCTGCTGTGAGTGACGAATGTTGAGTGTGATTCAGCTCCTTGGTGATCTGGTTTCCTTATGAATGATCCTACTTTTACAACTTATTCATAAGATGCTCCTTTCAAAATGTTACTGGGTCTTTATAAAACATTATATTCTGGTGTTTATGATGATTGCCAAGAATATTTGCAAATACACTATTAGATAAACGTAGAACAGTAACATTTATGCAGGGGAAATAGTACACAGTCAAGGTGAAAGTGAACAGCTTACCGTTGACAGACATTTCCTTCCTCCACTGAAAACTCTCATCAAGCATCTTCAGTGTTTCATCTGCAACATTATGCCTCCAAAGTAAGTAACTTTCAACCCAGTTATCATCTTGTTGTAGTCTTTCAACATCACATGGATCGTATTTATCTGACTTCTCTATGGCAAAAACTAATAAATATCCAAGTCAGCTAAATTCTGCAGTGAACGATAACCAACACTCATACCAGTGGAGAAGAAAGACCCGGAAGAGAAAGCTAAGCTAGTTAAAGACAGATGGACACAGGGATGCAGTTCAGATGAAAATGCAACTTAGAGGACTGATGGAATTTCTAAGTGTGAGAAGAATAAAGTTATCTAAAAATTGCAGCTTTATTTTAAAACAAGCCACTATAGATTTAAAAAATAAGACCACAGTATAATATTTTGCAAACCCCCTCTCAAACTATAAACTAACATCTAGGAAGATCAGTTATGTTATCTGAACTTGAAATCCTTACGCTAGTCAATGAAAAATGAAATTTTATGTTTAAAGAAAGAACTAAGTTATAGTTAAAAAGACATGTGTTTGGCAAGCATCTTTTTAAAAAATGAATGTGAAATGAAATACAAAATGGAAAACTATGTGTGCAGCATTTCCCATAGTTTATTGGAATAATTGTTGCCAATAATAACTTCTCATTCTCCATCTACACACATGCTGTGTTCTCATCAACCTCTATATACCTGACATTCCTCCTTCCACACCCCACTCTGTTTTTCTGTAACTGAACTTTCCTTGTCTCCTCACAACCACCTGCACATCTGAATTCTCCCACTCTGCAAGAGTCCTTCCAAATGCTTCCTCTTACTTCCTGTTCCCAGAAGTAAGTCTTTCCCTCCTGTGAAGAGCCACAGGACCTGAACGACACCTTTCTTAAGGCACTTAATACATTTCCCCTTGACTCAGAGTTATGGGCATGAATGCTGTATCTTTCCATTTAGAGATCATAACAGCACAGCTATACATCCTAAGAACCCCCCAAAACAGATTATAGTAGTGCCAATTAAAAGGCATTTAGGAAACATTTGTTGATGAAATCTATTTCTTCTCTATTTTTATTTTCTTGGTTAGTCAGTACTCTCCCAGGGCCCCAAGGAAGAAACTTCAGAAAACTCCCTGGCTCCTTCATCTCCATTTTTTGTGCATCTACTTAGTTGCCAAGTTTTATAGATTCTGTCTTCTCTCCATTTGCTCTGACTTACTTCAGGCCCTCAGAGGTAACAGCTGAAAGGGTAGGGAAGTATAAAGTACATTGACAGAATTATCTTCTTTGGGTCCCAATTTCCTTATCTTTCAACTGTTTTTTAGATGCTCACAGGGTTGTGTGAGGATCAGATAAAAATGTATGTATGAAAGTACTTGAAAGTTTAAAGCATGATAAAATACAAGATAAGGCCATAAGTCATGCAACTGTGGAGTGCTACCTTGGATATGACTTTCAGTATCTGGGCTCTATTTTTCTAATCTATACAATAAGTGGTTCTGTTGTAGGTAAACCTTGCAAAATGGTTTTTTTAGCTCTGCTATTTGAAAATTCATCAGTATTCAAAGCACAACTTTTCTTTAATTGTAACTTATAAACACAAGTTGGAAGTAAAGAATTTACACACTGTTTAGCAGCAAGAACGCCCCTGGGAGCATCTGCCCCAACGGAACACCATCCCGTCTGGCCACTGGACAGCCCTCTCCACTGGACCAATATGGTGTTTTCCTTCAAATTACTGACTTCATTTTCAAGAAAATTTCTGCCAAATACCCAAGTCTGAATAACCATAGTTTACTTAACAGCTGTTCTTTCAAATAAAAATGGTAGTCCATGAAAAATGTGAGCAATTTAGCTGGCTACTCAAATATGTGGAAGTATTTAATGTGTACTTCCTGATTTGTTACTCAGAATGTTAAAAGGACATTTACTCTCAAGGGTCAAGATTTAATAAAATTTACTGCTTCATCAAGGGCTTTCTAAAATAAAACTAGCTTAAAATAATTTCACTGAGGGTGCTGACAAGGAAGACTACAATGCGCACTTGCCTTTATTCGGGCTGAGGAGGCAGGAGGTTGGCCCACCATGGCTTCCAAGTCATCAGTGCAAATGAAAAAGGGAAAAGCTTCTCAGTATCACTGTGGAAACAGCTCTGACCTCACGGGCTCCTGAAGTCCCAGGCATCTCTGAGCATCCGCAGACTAAACTCTGAGAACCACTTCTCCAGAACAGTATGTGGCAAGTGGTGAAAACTCCGTAAATACTAGCCAGAAGAAGAATAGAACATCACTGTTGTCATGATTACTACCACTACCGGTGTCACCACCAGCGACCCCATCAAGGACACAGCGCCCACTACCAAGAAACTAAAGCTGATTGCTCTTGACAGCTTTTAAGGAAGCAGATCTTTGAAATTAGAACTCTCCATTTATATTAAAATGATTAACTATTGTTATTAATAGAACATGTACTTACAGATGAGATTCCCATTGTTAAACACTTACCCCTAGACAGATAGAAATGGAAGGAGAGAGCTAGGAAAGACAGAGGAAGAGAGGACTGGGGAGGAGGTCAGGTAGGAGCTGGGGGGGGGGGAGGCAGGAGGAAGGCAGGGGCAGAAGAGGATAGAGAAGAGGGCTGAGGCGGGGAGAGGGAGAGGAGTCACAGAGAGTGAACTGAGCAGCCAAGGGAAGGAAAACCTGGCCTGGGACCACTAGGCCAAGTGCAATAATGACCGCTTATGACAACACAATTCGCTGCTTTCAAACATAGCCCCCAGGCAACTGAAGTGGGGGCGGGGTAAAATACACCACTCAAACCTGCCTGTTTGGCATAGTGATTATTTTAGTCTGATTCTTTTTAAGAAACAGCAGATACAGGGAAAGCTCTGAAAACTGAGTAGAAGTTACCCTTTTATGAGAAACATTTATATTTACAAGGGAAGCCTCCATTTGTAAGGGTGCCTCCCTCTTTGTAACAGGAAGAGGAGAATGCTGCTGTATTTTTAGAAACTTATCAGTGGAGAAGGTGGTCTGCACCATACCTTTGTTTACTGAGCTTTTCCTGGTCACCTCTAATAACTTGACTCTCCACCCCAACATCTTCTGGTCTTTAGCTGAAGATGGGATTGAAGGTGGTGGCTTGAACCACCTTGGAGAGTCATTCCGTTTTCCTGGCTCTTTAGCATGTATACAGGAGGTATACATGTTATTAAACTTCTGTTTTTCTTCTGTGCATCTTGTTGGGCCCACTGATGTCCTTCAGAGTGCAACGACCCCCGTTCCTGGGCTCTCAGATGTCTGACATTCTTCGCGGAGCGTATTTCCCCTAACAAATAGCCCCAGGTAATGCCCACCTTATCAGAGTCATAGACCCCACCGCCCTTCACAGACCTAAACCTCTTTCCTCACCTACAACCAACCAGACTTGCTCACAAGCCCATCAGGCACCTTGTGACCCGACCTTATAAAAGACCCCGACATCCAGCCCTTGGGGCTCACACAGGCACCCCACGTCTGTGTGGCCCGCTGTTGTCTATGACACCGCCCCCTAATAAACTCCTTTCTATTCTTATACTTAATCTCTGGTAAATTCTTTTACCAACCCACGTCACCATGCCACCGACTGGCCGCCCACTGTAACACACAACACATCTGTCTTATATCAATTTAATTATTAGACCAGTCAAAGGACCTAGAAGGGTAGAAGGAAAATGTTTTCACCTCCACAGGACCCTCAACTGTAAGGGAGTTTTTTGAAAACCAGTCCTTTGGGAAGTCCAGATGTTACAGGAAGAAGCTAAAGGCGTACACGCAAAAGGTATCTGAAGATACCAAAACACACAGGTGTGCACGCACCCTCCCCTCCCCCGCCCCCCAAGGACACATCACTTTCAAAGACTTTACCTCTTGATGATTGAAGCGCACAGATGAGGAAGAGATCAGCCTTATACACAGATACATATGCATCTACTCTCACAACACCTTGTCCTTAGTACTTTCCTCTTGCTGAGGGCCAGCGAAAACCCCATCACAAACCAACACTAATCTCAAGTGGTGACTTTTAGCCTCCTCCTTGCATTTGTTCAAAATAGCTCAAAGCTCATTTCTGGCCGTTCCTTTCTTAAGAAACCGTAATGAACTGTCAGCACACCTATAGTTCATTGTCTCTGCTGTTTATTTCTTCTTATACGAATTTTGTTCTGTAAATTAGTCTTATATTTATACAGTGTTTCACCACCAAACTGTAAAGTTCATAATTTTGCAGAGAAAGAACTACATAAGTGGCAATGGTGAGTCACCTCTGGATCAGACAGGACTAAGTGTTCCAGGGTAAAGATGACTCCTCTCAGTTCTTCATCTCTGTCTCTCATGTACACAGATTCTCAGATCCCACCCATGAGTAGATACTCCAGGGGCGGGGAGGGGGGAGCCTAGTGATGCCTGTTTTAACAAGCCCTCCTGGTGTTCTGATAGTTTTGAGAATTGCAGCTACAGGCCAATAGCTTCATCCCATCACAGAAGATCACCTGCCTCTCAGGCTCTCACCAGCTTCAGGAAAGCAGAGATTCAGGGTAGATTGTGCCATAATGTTCAAAAGCAGCAAATATACAACTGTCAAACATAATGGTAGTTCAAAACCCCTTAGGATCTCTTATTTCTCTAGGACTCTGAGCATTAGTCCACTTAACGTCCTTATGGGGCCTTGGAAGAGCATCTGTTTTGGAGGGACCATGTGAATGTCAACAGTGGGAGTGATCAGACCGAAATAACAAAAAAGTCCCTTATTATTCTCCTGCTGGTTGGCCACAGAGCTGAGAATCTGCACTTGTAGCAAGCTCCTGCAGGAAGCTGCTGCTGCTGTCCAGACACCGCACTGTGGTAACTACTGGTCTTTTACAGGGGTGGGCAAAATTGTTCCATAAAGGGCCAGGCTGTAAACAGCTAAATATCTTAGATTTTGAAGGCCACATATGGCCTCCATTGCTGATTCTTCTTTCTTTTTTTTTTTTTAGCAACCCTTTAAAAATACAAAAACGATTCTTAGCTTAAGAGTTATTAAAAAAATATCAACAACAGGACTTTGCTGAGCTCTGGCATGCTGCAGAGAGGGGAGGTGCTTCCTGCTTCAGCTGCTGTCCTTCAAGGGCTGGATTCATACGCTGGATACTGAAAGAGATTTTCTACTTTAGATGGTTTCTCTCTCCACTGATCTATTCAGGTCTTCTTTCAATGTTCTTTAATATCATTTTAAAATTTTCTCTATAAAGGAAAAAAAGTTATATTTTTCTTCTATTAGATTACTAGGCAGTTTAGAGATTTTTTTTATGGCTATCACAAGCCAATAATGGCAAGACTGGCAAACCTTATAGCTCTTATTTTCCTTGCCATATTGATAACTAGGTTATTTTATAGCCTGTAGAATTATAGAAATAATAGTGGGGATCACTGGCTTTTTCCTGATTTTCTGGGAATTATTTTGAAGTTTCACAATTAAACATGACATTTCCTGTAGGTTTTTAAAAGGAACACTTGAGAGTTAAAGTTTACCTTGTTTGCTGGAAGTTTTGTTTGCTTTTCATAAAGCTGAATTATAGCCAGTGTGGTCTGTCTTTATTAAAATAAACATTTCCCTCATTTAATTTTGCTAGTGCATATATGTTTGTATTTGCTTAAACAAATAAGAAAAAAGAAACAGAAAGCAAATATGGCTAAAGAGGAAAGAGAAGAGAGTGAAGAGGCACAAGAGACAAGACGCTTCTCAATCTTTACTGTTTTATATAGTTACGATTGTTGAACTGTACCCATTCGAAAATTTCACTGAGAAGCATTTTGTTAACGTGGTAAATTCCTCTTCTACATTTTCTGACTACGAGTTATCTTTCCACGCCTGGGACTCACAAAAGTGCTTGGGCCTTAAGTGTACGTGTGCGCCTTTGTGATGGTAGAGAGAGTGGGAGACATCTGTCACTACCAGTTCAATTTCCTTAACAGTCATTGATCCATTTAGGTTTTATACTTCTCATTGAGACAATATTGGATGATTTTCCTTTTCTCCAGAAAGTTTTCCATTTCATCTAAGTTTTCTAAATTTTCTGTGATAAAGCTGATTATTGTATTTTTTTATGATTTTTAAAATCTCTCCCACATCAATAATTATACCTGCTTTCTGTTCCTAGTGTATGTCTTTGCTTTCTCCCTTTCTTCTTAATTAGTCATCTTAGGTTTGTCTGTTTCACAAGTCCTTTCAAAAAGCCAGCTTAGGTTTATTGCATCTACTATCTTTTCCCCATAAATCATGAATACCTGCTCTTATTTCCTTCTACTTTCTATGTATTTACTCATGTTCATTTTGTAGCCCTTGAATTGAATCTTTAGCTGATTTTTATTTGGGCCTCGTTTTTTAACAAATGAATATAAAACCACAGATACTCTCTTGCTTAGCTTTAAGTAATTTTTAATTTCCATTGTGAAATCCTCTTTAACCTACGGATTATTAAGCAGAAGGAAAATTTACACACACCCTCTGCCGGGAAGTTGTTAACCCATGGATTATTTAGAGGTGTTATTTTACTTTCCTAACAGTTGATTTGTTTTTGAGTACCTTTTTATTGTGACTTCTCATGTAGTTGCTTAAAATGGGGTGAGAACATGGTCTGTACGATTTAGTTGCTTTGGAATTTCCGAGACTTCCTTTATGATTTAATATGTGGTGAATGTCTGCAAAAGTTCCAAAAGCACAAATATATATTCTATCCATGTAAAGTTATGATATCACATTATATTCTCTATATCAGAAGCTTGATATTTTTAGATATGTGATAAGGACAAAAACTGATAAACTCTTAAGATCTTTTCCTCCTATTCTGATCATGACAGCTTTAAAAGGATGACCTTGAGAATGCTGGAGCAGAATTTAAGAAAATCCAAGTGTTTATCTATCTGTCAGTCTTCTAAAGGCTTCCTCTCTTGGGGGTAGTACTCACTAGTGACGAGGACTAATTTATGACCACCCACCACGTGTTAGCTCCAAAGAGAGCTAGGTATTGCAGATGCAAAGAATAAAGCCTGAGCTTTATTTTGATCCCTTAGGTGGTCCCTAATCTAGAGAGTTTATGTAAAATATCCAGGAGTGAAGTGACACTTTGAATGCCATTTTCTTTCCACCCTTCCTTTTCAGAGAGGGCAGTTGATAAGAACCATCCCTATTTTAAGTACCCTTTACCTACAGGTTCCTTTGGCTCACTGCTAATCTTCCTGCCATTGAAATTCTCCTCTCTGAGATCATCCATGATACTAACATGCCTGGTTCTCTGACTTCTCTAACCACTTTGTCTCCCTCAGCCTAATAAAATGAAGGCATTCCTCAAGGTTAATTCCTTAATTAAAAAAAAACACATTTTCAAAATTAAGAGGACCCCACCAAGGGAAAATCTAAAGGTTATACTTAAGATGAAACAATAATGGTCCTAGATACAAGATCTGAAACTCAGTAAGGAAAGATAAATAAAGATGCTAGTAAATATATGGTATGTAAACAAACACTAAGATATAAAACAACAATAATAAATTGGAGGGGTGAATATGGGGTGAATGTCAGTATTGCTGCACAAAAACACTATCTTTCAAGGATCAGAAAAGAGGAAACACTCCCCACGTATTTTATGAAGCCTGTATAATTTTGATGTCAAAGTCAAACAAGAAAAGTGTAAGAAAGGAAAATTATAGGCCAATTGGTGAATATAGATGCAAAACTTCTAAACAAAATACCGGCTGACTGCAGCAACATACATAAGAGCATAATAGCAAAATCTAGAAAGAACCCCAATTCCACCAATTAGTGTTTTCATTCCATGAACTACAACACAGCTATAAAAAGGAATCTTAAAAACCTGATAAACATAATCTGCTATATTAACAGATTAAAAGAGAAACACCAAGCGAACATAACAGATACAATATGTTCAACAAATGAAGAAAATGCATTTAGCAAAATTCAATCCTCAATTGTGATGGGAACAAAACAACAAACAAAACAAAAACCAAAACTACCAAATCAGGAATAGAAGGAAATGTCTTCATCGTGATAAAGAATATCTACAGAGATCGTGTTTGGGGCTGTCTTTCTAAGATCAGGAATAAGACAAGTAGGCTTTTGTTACTGCTTCAATTTAACAGTGTTCTAAAGGTTCCAGCTAGTGTAAAGTAAAAGCATTTCAAATTGTAAACATCGGCATGTTAGAAAATTATCGTTATTTCAGGTGATACTGTCTACATAGAAATCCCAAACTAATCTAGAGACAAATTATCACAATTAAGAACAGTTAGTAAGGTTTCTGAGTCCAATATTAATGCAAAAAAGTCAAATGTCCTTTCTGTTAACTAGCAACAATCATTTAGAAAATAAATTCTGAAGAGATACTGTTTAAACCACCACAAAAGAGAAAACCTATCAAGTGTCTGGAAATAAATTTAACAAAAGTGGGTTAACTTTATGGAGAAGATTACAAATCTTTCCATAAGGAAGAGCTCAGCAGATAGGTATACCAGGTTCTTAGATAGCAAGACTTAACCATGATAATGTCAAGTATCCCAAAACTGATCTTCTGATTTAATACGTTTCCACTCAAAATCCCTACGAGGCTTTTTTTTTTTTTTTTTTGCAAAAACATGATAAACTGGTTCTGTAATTTATATGGAGGAACAAAGGGCCAAGAAGAGCCTGAGGAAGTGATCTGCATAAGTGGAAACCAGATGACCCATAATGATATGAAGAAATGCTCAATCTCACTGGTACTCAAATGCAAATTAAAAGCTCAATGAGATATCACATCACCCCCATCAGATGGGCAAAAATTAAAAAAAAAAAAACAAACAATGCCCGACTTTAGGGTGTGGAAAAACAAAGACACTCAGAAACTGGTTAAAATAAAAATGGGTGCAATCACTTCGGGAGCTAGTTCAGCATCACCTAGTACAGCAGGGTAGGTGCCTATTCTATGACCCACCCATTTCACTGGTGGCTGCAAACCAGAGTAGTTCTCCAACTCCTTGGTCTTGGGACCCCTTTTACATTCTTAAAAATAACTGAGGACTCTAATGAGTTTCTATGAGTTATATTTACCAGTAGTTAGTTATTAGGTATTAAAACCGAGAAAATTTTTAAACATAAGGACACACAAGCACACGTTCCATCAGCTGTCAGAGCAACGATGACATCATCACATGCCACGTAACCTCTGGAAAACACTACTGTATGCTTGTGAGAGAATGACAGTGAAAAAGGAAAAGAGTTATATGAACAGTTTTGACCTTTCAAGATTCTTGAAATGCTCTCAAGGAACTATATAGTTCCTACACCAACTTGGAGAACCACTGCCCTAGAGAAAGTCTAGGCACCAGACATGTAGAAGAATGTTTATAGCAGCACTGTACCTAATCGCAAAATCTAGAAGGGACCCCAAATCCACCAACTGGTATTTTCATTCCCTGAACTACATACAACACAGCTATAAAATGGAATCGATTATGGTTATATTTGACAACATCAACGACTCTTGAGTAAGAGAAGCAAGGCGTGGAAAAATCTATTCAGCTTTTATTTCAAGTTCAAAAACAGTAAATTTAATAAAGTACTTGTGAGGAAGCTGTCATAGGTGATGAAGCTCATGAAAAGCAACAATGAGTAACAGCAACCGCAGGACAAGCGGCTGCCCGTGAATGGCAGGGATACCCAGAAAGTCCTATTTCTTTGGCTGAGTGGTGAGCACATGGCTGTTTATTTTATTCATGTTTTATACATTCTGTACATAAAAGATACTTCAAAATCAAGAAAAGAAGCCAAGACAAAACAAAAATTAAATGATTAGAAACAGTTATTGGATGAGAGAAAATTATTTAACTTAATGGCAATGGAAGAAACCACAAAGGAGTGAAATTCAAAAAATGAAAAATACCCAAGTGATTGATATAAACAAAAAAAGCCCAAACCAATTTTAAAAGCCATACTAATGAAAAAAAATTAACTACAAATGGAAGTAAACATATGAAAAGAAGCTGACTCTCACTAGCAATCAAATGTAAACTAACACAAAGAAGCACGAGTTAAGAACTGAATATTAAGTGGTAATGGAAAACGTTGTTTACTTCATAATATGCGGAGATAAGATCACGTCAATAAAAATGCAACACATAAAACTACATACAGAACAGTCTTTTAACTACTTTTTTTAATGTATAGGAAAAAAGCATCCACTGTTAGAAGAGCTACCTCTGGATGATATGCTTCTGGGGGATTCTCCGGCCTATTTTTTGGTATCACCCACATTTATTTAAATGAATTCATATACTTGTAGAGTCAGGAAACAAACCTAAAATAACAAAACCCACAAACCTTTCAGTTGCTCTTCAAACTCACTAAACAAAGCACAGTCGCACCTCTTTGGTGTCCAAGGCTCGGGACACTATGTTGCCACTGTTTGTAGCCCGGTGTGCCTACCCTCCTTAGGGCTCATCAGTGGACTTCCCATGGCTTCCCGAACACGCCCTGTACCTTATCACTTCAGCGCCTCAGGCAGGACTGTTTGATCTGCCTGGATCACATTCTCTCCCTGGCCGAGTTCTACCATATCCCCAAGTTCTTGAGAAACACCACATTTTCTCTGAAGTTTTTTCTAACTCCGTGCTAACCCAGTCATCCCAACGAGATATGACTTTTCCTCGTCTTTGACTCCTACAGAAGTGATTTTAGCACTTTTATTCCTCTTGACGCAACTTGCCTTTACTTTAGTAGTTAGCTCTGTTTTTAAGCATGTTAGATCAGTCTTTATTTATTTCACGGAGGTACTGGGGATTGAACCCAGGACCCCCTGCATGCTAAGCATGTGCTCTACCAGTGCGCTGTAATTCCCGCCCCCGGGAGTTGGCTCTGTTTCAAGGCCTCTACTAGATTGTAGTAGTTCAGGAAGGGGCTCTATCCTTCTTCTGCTCTTTCTCTAATATTGACACACTGCTTCCCAGAATTAAGCATGTAGTATGTATGTGAGGAACTGAATCAATTATTGTCACAAGGGATTAGTCTCTTGCTTTGGCCACAAGAAAGAGGAAGAGAGAAAGGGAAATGTTTCTCATCTGAGACTCAGCATGAAATTTCTCACAGAAACAATGCTAGAAAAAAAAGACCATTAGTAGTGCATGCAACAATTATGGACTAAGATTTTCTTCTTTTTGCAGCTACAAATCTATCTGTGATTGGTTACTTAATTTCTGTGGAAACAAAAACATGCTTAGAATTCCCAAGAACCTACCTCCAAAAGAGATTTTGGAGTACAGCCAGTGTGTAAAGTGATACACTTGCAGATGATACATGTGTTCCCTTAGGAAAAACCACCGTTTCCTTAGGCCTACCCTAAGCCTCTTCTGAAACAAAACATCATTAATGACAATAGAAAGGATGAAATGAAAGACAGAGGAAGAAGGAAAGTGGACGTTCCTTTCCCATGCAAGTCTTTATATTAATTAAATTCCTATTTGCCATGGCTATGCTGATAACGCACCTACATACATTCACACACATCCAGGGGTGACAGAGCCCTCCCTATACTTAATGCCAGACAGTGCTTTACTTGGAAATAGCACTGCTCTTCATGAGACATATTGTTAGGGCTGCTCTTTGCCAGATTTGGGTGGGGGAGGGGTGATGGTTAGGACAGCTCTTAATACAGCCTGGGACTCATCTCCATATGTGTGTATTTAAGCATTGCTATTTTCAGTCAAGGACTATGCAGTGAGAACTGTGCTAGGTACAGAGGTGAGTCAGACCCTGCCCTCAGTGCTCACAGGTTGCCCCAGACTCATGTGCTCTACTGGAGGAAATGAACACTAAGTCAACAAATGAAGGACATAATTACAGATTATGGTAAGAGCTGTAAAGGAGGCGAGATGGGGAGGCTGTCTAATAATCGGCAAAGGCCTCTCAGATACATTTAAACCAAGATGGAAAAGAAAAGAAGAAGCTAGCCACGCTCACTACCTGTAAAGAGCCTTCCAGGCAGAGAGAAGGGGAAAGATCCTGAGATGGAAAGAGCCTCAGTCCGTCTGAAGAACATAAAAGCAGCAGTGGGGCTGGTCATATTTTTCAAACTGTGGGTCAGTGGGTCACGTCTGGAGGTTGTGATGTCACTTTTGTGGGTCACTGTATCAGGGAGTCACAGGCTTTTAGCCTGAGCACTCTTTAATGAACTTGTGCTTCAGTTCTGTGTGTACTAGATTATGTAGAATATGTTTCTTACTGTGGGCAGTGGTGAAATCTGCACTAAGCAACAAGAGCAGGACCAGATGAGGATGGGGGTGGGGGCACAAGCTAGGACAGACATGGCCTTGCACTGTAGGCCACCATAAAGAACTGGGATTTTGATTGTAAACACAGTGTAAAGGTACTGAAGGGTTTCAAGTTGGGGAGTGCCACGATCTAATTAGACACACTGGTGTTGCCAAAAGATCCCCACAGTGAAATTCAGAAGACCTGACCACCAGCCCAGGTCTAGCCACTAACACCATGGAGTTTGAGCAAATCATTTAATCTCTCTAGATGTTACTTTCTTCATTGTAGAAACAAGAAGGTTGGACCAAGATGACCTTTAAGATCTTATCTGTTGCTGAACTTCTATGACTATATTCTACCTCTTCTGTTGGGCATAAGTAAATGACTATTGGGGAGCACTAGCTCGTTAGGTCAAGTTCTGGGTTATTTCTTAAAATGTTATTAACCATGTAGCTATGAGTGACATTTCTATGGAAAGTAATGTTACAATTCTTTCTCTACTGGAACCGGCTACATTATTAGAAATGAGATCTCTGGGCTAAAAGTGAATCAAGTGCTTCTGCAACTCTCTGGTACAAAGTATGAGATGTGAAGAAAATTGACAGGGAGGGATGAAAAGATTTACTGACCAGGTTATTTGGAACAGATTTCCTTATTTGTTCTAGGTCATCAACTGACATATAATCTCGGGCAGTCTAAAGGTGCCGGGAACCTCTGCTGAGCACTAAAGTCAAGATGTGGAACCTGAACTCTTTACAGTCACCACAATGACTACTGAGGCAAAATATCCATTGAGAGCCTACTAGATGCTAACCCCATGCTACACAGTTTGATATATACTTTTTCATTTACTCCTCTTAACCTAATTCTTTGAATTTCACAGACATGGAACCAGGGGCTCAGAAGACACAAGCAAGATATTAAGTGGCAGGGTCAGGGTTTGACTATTTATTCCCTATTTATAATAAATTATCCTGCATGCTTTTCGAAATTACTGTACAAGAATTCAACCATCAGTTAAATATTGGACAACTCAAGTATCTGTGACACCTGGAAACAGAATGGTCACTCAACAAAACAATTCTGTACTCACAGGACTTTGCAAAGTACCATGTGGGATGAAAAGATAAGAACTTGTTCCAGCCTACTTCGTGGGTAGCAGGCTGGGTTCTCTGAAGTGGAATTAGGCAAAACAGCCAAGGAATTTGGATCCCCTATTAAGCAGACGTGAATAGTATTAAGGCAGTTTCCAGGTTCATGTTCTTGATTGTTGCTGGTGAAAGGTCAGCAGGAGAGCTGTGGACTGGACACTATCACCTGTGCCAAGGGCCTAACAAGTGTCCCTGCAAGTTCTATAAACTCGAGATGTGAGAAACACCAATTTCCAACTTACATTAACCCTTAGAAAACAATGGACGCGTTACTTGTCCAAGTGGAGCCGTGTGCGTGCCACATTATAGAGCGGAAAACCTTGGAAACGTAGAGGGTACGGTCCCCGTGAGAATCGAAATGGTCCTTAATTCCTTTCACAGAGACACCGGCAAACACCCCAGCAAAGTTGGGGACGCTCACTGCACACCTGCCTCAACACCGAGAATGCGGTACCCACCTGTCACATACTCAGCTTCGAACCTCCGTCGCGTGTCAGAGATGAGCTTGGCTTTATTCTGGGCTTGATACTAGAAGGAAGACACGAAGGGACGCTTAAACACTACGCTCACCACCTCACTTCCCCTCAGCCCAGCCCACCTGCACCTGAGTGCGCGGCCCCCAGGCCTCAGAGGCAGCTTCGGGGTCCGGGCTGGGGGGCCCGGCAGCGGTGCGGTCGGCTCCTCACCTCTGCCATGGTCGCTGTCGTGGACGTGATTGCGCTTGCACTCGCCACTTCCACAGCTGCAGACCGAGTATCTCACCACCAGCCAAGGCGGCCCCGAGGTAAAGAGGGAAGGGCGGGACGTAGAGGTGGTCGCGTGACAACGGAAGGCGGGCGGAAGCGTCGCCGCGTCGACCAATCCGATGCGGCCGCCTGGTTCCGGAGGCAGGACCGGGCCCTCGCCCTAGCTTTCCAGTCGCTTCCCGTTCGGGCCCCGCCCCCTGACGTCCCCTGCACTGCGGGTCCGCCCCCACCAGCCGGGGGATCGCGGGCGCTTCCCTCGCGGAGCTCCGCCCGTGCGAGCTCCGCCTGCTATTCGCTTTCACAACAATCCCCGGAGGCCACGCCTCTTCAGCCTTCCTTGGCAACCGTCTTCTGGCCAGCTGGGCAGGCTCCGCCTCCTCTGCGCTGGACGCAGCCTCCGGCCTGGGCCTCCCAAGATGCAGCGCGCGAGCGGGAGGTTTGGAGTCGTCGGACGCTTCGCCTGTTTGTGGCGTCGGGGACGTGGCGGCTGTGGTACTCGGGAACCCCACGCGCAGAGGTAGGGCCGGTGGCGGCTTGTCTCCTCAGGTGACTTTCGCCGAGGAGGTGGCGGGGCTGGGTTGGCTCCCCTGGTCCCTTCATTGCGGAAGAGCGGGAAGGAAGTGGGCGTCCTGGGGCCTGTGCCCATCATTCTGTGGAATAACTAGATTTCATACTATGTTCTGGGAATTTTTCGCTTGAACCTTTCTTTACCTCTGCAGCATCTTTCCCACTTGGAGTGTGAAATACTTAGCAATGAGTAGATATTTGAAATCTTTAAAAGTTATATGAAGTTAAAAAGATGTAAAGCGTCTTTCAGTTTATTAATTAAGATAGTTCACAGCTGGGGCGAATTTGCCTCCCAGGGGGCATTTGGCACTGCTTGGAGATATTTTTGGCTGTCACAACTGAAAAATTACAAAGTTGTAAGAAGAAAAGAACAATTCTCATATTCCCACGGTCCCTAGTCAACCACGATGGACGCTAGCATTTTTTTGTTCCAAACTTTTAAAATATATGTTTACTTTTTTTAATGAAGAGAAATACACACATTGTGTAAAAAGTATTTGAATACATCTTCGAAGTAATAACATTTCAGATATAGCTAAAGTTTCTCTCTGGCTCCACTCCCCTACCCTGATACCCTTCCTCTTCTCCAGAATAAACAGTCATTGGAATTTGGCAAGAATCTTTGCATTTTTTGTTTTGGACCAGGCTGCCTGGGTTTGAAACCTGGCTCTGTCGCTTACTATCTGTAGGCCTTAGAGAAGATCCTTAAACTCCATGCTTCAGTTTCCTCATGGAAATTGGTTAATAAGGGTATCATGAAAAATGAATAAGTTAGTGCAAAATGCTTAGAACACTGCCTGGCACAGAGAAAGCAGTCCGAGAATGTAGCCATTGAAGGTAAACAAAATATATAATGCTGTTTTATGTGTTTTGATTTTGATACATAATGTACTACAGTATACATTTTTCTGCAACTTATTTTTTTCACTCGATTTTTGAACTCTAGACACAATGTTATCTATCTAATTCATTCCTTTTAACTACAAGATGATATTCCATCTGTATTTATTCATTCCTCTATTGGTGGTCATCAAAGTTTTTACTTTTTATTTAATATTACAAATAACAGCACAGTGAACACTCTAGAGCAATGTCCTTGTGCGTTATTATGTAGGATTATTTCTCTGGGTTTGTATCTAGAAATGAAATTCCTGAATAGAAAAACAAAAAAAAAATTTTTAAACAAAATGAAATAAAAAAAAATCCTGGGTGTATGCATTTCCATTTATGCCAAATTGCCTTCCAAAAATCTCCCTTTAATTTAACTAAGTATTCATAATTATTTCCTATTGATGGCTCTGCCTCCAGTCTCACTTCACTCCCCCTGACACAGGATCTTTATTATTTAGAAGTACAATCTTGTGATTTCTATTTTTGAAATCTTTCAGTGGTCTATCATTGCTTAGAGAAAGAAGTGCTTAGTATAGCATAGAGAGCCTTTAATTTAATCTTTTTAAATTCTCTTAGTAGATCACCATTCCCCCACATTCTTCTACACTTCAGGTACCCTAAGCTTTTTTGGGAAAGGAAAAAGGGAGATTGATTCTGGGTAGGCCCCAGCAGATGACTTCTAGTTATATAGGTAGAAAAAGTTTTAACAGTGGACCCACTCTGTAGCCCAGTTAATTTACTTAGGTAAACAGTATCCTATATGTTGGAAAAATGACACCTATGAGTATTATGCTCATGAGATTATGTTTAATATTATTAGGTGAATTTTTTAGTTAGATATATTTTTAATTAAAAATTTTTTTTATTGGTGTGTAGTCAGTTACAATGAGTCAGTTTCTGGTGTACAGCATAATGTCCCAGTTATACATATATATACATACATTCCTGTAGTTAAGTGTCTTAATTCTACCTTTATTCCAAAGATAGAATTCCAAAGACACTGTCCATTGGTTGCAATCAATATGGTTTCTTAGAGAGTTTTTTAGATTTCATCTGCAGATGATATAGTGCTCTTTTAGGATTTTCCTGAACCAGACCTGTAGTTTATTTAGAGTTCTGAAATTTATAATGCCTAATGAATTTACTAGCATTTAATGGAACATTGTTTATTTGGTAGGAGGCTGTGAGAGAAGGTTGGATAAGGGTGATAATTTGTTGCCAAACTATTATATTTAGATTATCATGTATTGTTTTTCTAGTATACGCTCACGTCTTTTTTCATTTTATGTGTAAAATATAAAGTCAACTTTGATGTGTGGTAATAAAAAACAGGAAAAGCTCAAATTAACTACATATTATTTTATAAATAATCTGCATCGAAATCTCTCTCCCATCCCCCTCCAGCTCTGCAACAGAAGGTAAAACTGGTTTGAGTTACCTGTTACTTCAGCAGCCACTGTTGTAAGAGTACTAAGTAAAAAGTCAAATGACTAGTAGGCTGGAATGCTAAGTCTGGTGTCCCGATTTGATTAATCAGAGCTTGTTAATATTGGTTTAAGAACTTCTGAATTGAAACTTAGTTTCACTTGTTTCCAGATTATTTCTACCTGAAAAAAGAAAATTACCACTTACTTCACAGGCTTAAAGGTTTTTCTTACGAACATATGCTAAGAACTTTTACTTTTAAAATAGATGTTGCATCAGTATAAAATAAAACATATACACAGATATGAGAATTCAGTAAGCCTTGAGATTACAGAAAGTTTGAGGAAAAAATTTATACATTAAAATATTAATAACTTCTAATTTTGAACTCTGATGATGGTCCATTTAGAATAACTTATATTGAAAATGTGCATATTTTTACAATGGTATTTAAAAATAAAAAGCAGTGACCTTTCATATAACAATGTTTTTCAGTCTCTTTGAGTCTAAGTCCATGAGAATAAGTTTTCTTTTTGCCTAGAGCTCATGCTAAAAGTATGTTGAATTAAGATTATAATAGGCCTTTGAATTCCATGCCCTACTTTATAGCAGTGGTTTGCAACCTTTTATCTCTCCATCATTTATATGTTCAATGTACAATATTTAGTGTCTGTGTTTCCAGGTGGTAACTAGTTCATGGATCAGAGATCTGTTGGGGGCTGGTGGAGGGGGGCGTGGGTGCATGCAAATCTTTTGAATGAGGGGACAGTTACCTGATCAAGCTTGTGTTTTAGAACAATAACTGAGGTAGCATAAATAGATGGATATATTAGAGGGGAGAGAGACTAGAGTAAGGAAGGCTGATTAAAGGGCTTTTTACCACGATCTAAGTGAGAGATGAAAGCCTGAACTAGTGGCAATTGGGACAGAGAGTTGGGAGAAAGAAGTTTTTTTTTTTTTTACTTTTAGTTTTTTTTTTTTAGAAGGGGATAGGTAGTGAGGTTTTTATATATATACACACACATATATATGTGTGTTGTGTGTGTGTGTGTATATATATATATATATATATATATATATATTTTTTTTTTTTTTTTTAACAGAGGTACTGGGGATTGAGCCTGGGACCTCATGCATGCTAAGCATGCGCTCTACCACTGAGCTATACCCTCCCCCTGAAAGAAATTTCTAACATTAGGAACTTGGTGATAGCGTTAGAAGAGCAGCATGTAAGAGGCCTGATTTTCCTAACTCATAACTTTATCAAGGTGCAGCAGTACATACTCTAAAATTTAATAAGGGAGTGATTCTACTGATCTTTTAGCAATCAGATCCTCCTTAGTCCTGTCACACTTGGTGTGACATTGTGTTGATTACACATTAGTTGTGACATCTCGTGTTAAAATCCCAAAACCCTTTTCTGGACACAAGTTATTTTTGGTTGGTTTTAGTATTAAGAAATCTGAAAACCTTTTTAAGTGAGTAGGTAGTGAAAGACAATGAGTTCTTAGATCTTTACCTGAGGGTATGTAATTTTAATGCTAAGAAAAGAATATATCATTTAATGCTAAAAAGTGACAGTTTTTAGAAGTCTTCTAAGAGGTCTGAGATGTCTGTGGGAAATTTGAAATAAAGAAAATATTATTCATATGTTTTGATGTAATATAACCAATACGTTTATTTCCTTTAAAGTAAAAGGTCATTTTATGAGTGAAAGCCACACCTTTGATTTCCCTATCTTCTTTAGTGATGAAGTTGAAACTACGTTGGGATACCTGTTGTCCCAGATCTTTGCATGCATTGTCTACCAATATACTACTAAGCCAGTTGGCTTCTGTTGGTTCGTATTAGGATAGAGTATCTCCAGTTACTTCAGTCCTACTTCTTGAAATTCTCAAAAACAGGATCGTCAGTTTGATTAAAAAAAAAAAAACAAACAAATTCCATAGAGGAATATATTTATCTGTTGCTCCATAACAAATTACTCCCAAATTCAGCAGCGTAACAACAAACATTTATCATCTTCAAATTTCTGAGGACCGGGAATTTGGGAGCAGCTTAGCTGGGTGGTTCTGGCTCAGGAAGGCTGGACTGGAGCTGGAAGGTGTGATCCCAAGAAGGCCCACTCACATGGCTCTTGGCAAAAGGCCCCAGTCCCTTGCTGGCTGTTGGCAGGAACCCACAGTTCCTTGCCGTGTGTACATCTCCATGGGGCTGCCTGTGTGTCTTAATGATACAGTGGGTGGTTTTTTTTCCAGTGCAAGTGATCCAAGGAAGAAGTCAACGAGGAAGCCACCATACTCTGTGACCCAATCTTCTGCTGTAATCTCTTGGCTAGAAGTGAGTCGTAATGACCAGGCCTCACTCAGGGAGAGGAGAATTAAGTGCCACTTCTTGATGGAAGGAGTTTCAAAGAATTAGTGAGCGTATTTGAAACCTACAAGTGATGTATTTGGAGGTTAGACAATAAGGTACAGCGTCTCCCATTTCCACGTAGATGCTGAGTAATCTAGTCTGCTTTTAAGTAGAATTGCCTCTAACTCAAGTTATTTCAATAAAATGCAAGCTACATTAAGTTAAATTTATAGCTGATGGTTCAGTGATACTTTTCTCTAGTTGGACAATTGGTAGATTTTTATAATAAAAGAATAAACCCTAAGCCTTTTGAGTTTGCTTCTCATTCAAAAAAGAAAAACAGTATTTCTTACTTGTAAATAACCTAGTTTTCACTTGTTTCTGAAGTGGTTGAGTTTCCTGGTGTAAATGATCCACAAATAGGAGAAGAGAGAGAATATGAGGGTCACACATAGTGACGAGAGACCTTTTAGCCTTCACAAACTAAGTGCGTGCCTATTCTGAGGTTTCTACGGTTAGATGCTGTGTAAGCCTGAGCCGGCCGTGCCGCTGCTCTTGACGGTGATGGTCTGAGCCAGCCGGTATTAGCGCTTTGCGTGTGCCGGGTTCCACTTCAGGTGGGTTCTAGTAGTTAATTCCAGTACCTTGTAGGGCAGATACTGCTACTGCACCCCATGACAGAGATGTGAGTGTGAGGGGTTAAGTACCTTGCCGTAAAGCACACATCTAGTAAAAGGCAGGCCCGACATTCGGGAGGTGCTCTGAGCGTGCACAGTTCTCAGCACCTGCTAAGCAGTCAGTAACTGGTAAAGGGGTGACTCAGCGTATATAGCCACTGAGTAAAGCGAGAGCCACATCTTTTTCTTACATGTGGAGGGGGCGTTCCTTTGCTCTGTATTCTACTTAACTAATTCTCTCAAGTTGCCTTTCTCATAACCAGTGTTCAAAGGGAGCGCACACCAGGACAGTGTGCTGGTTCAGAGTGTAGACTCAGGAGTCAGAGGGCCCCTCTTCCAAATCTAGTGCCATTGCTGATTAGCTTTGTAACCTTGGAAATTCTTCTGATCCTAGTTTAAAATATGGTTTTTTCTTTTAAAAGATGGGATGGTAAGAATGCTCACTTTAAAAGAATAGCTGTGAGCATCAAATGAGATAATGCATGTTTTGTTCCTGGGATATAAGAAGCATGGATAATTGACAGCTATTATTTAATTCTTGTGTTCATTGTAATATTACTAATCCTCTGTTTTTGTTCCTATTTTGAATAAGGATAGTGACTTTCTTAAGATGTAAACCTGCTTTGTTTTTGCAAAGGAAGATTCGAGATTTATTTCTGTTATTCCTATGGAGATTTTTTAAAGCCATGTTACAGCAGCTCCTGTTTTTCTTTCTGGGGTTTCATTTTTGCCATAGAGTCTGTACGAACTCCTTTCTCAGGGAAGTGGAACCCACATGCCTGGGCTGTGGGACCATGTATTTGGAATCCTTGACTGGCTGAGTTGTCGTTGTAAAGGGGTTAAGGCTGAGAGGGGGACAGCCAGTTGGAGGCAACAGGTTAGAAAAGGGGAAAACCAGGTTAGGTCGGTAGATTTGACAGACAGAATTGGAACCTTTAAGCCAGAAAGAACATCTGCAATCACTTTTCGTAGAGCACCTCCAGCTTTTCATAGATGCCATTGATACAGTCACTTATCTTTCGTGGTATGGTTATTTGCATTCTTTGCAAATTGTGTTTTTTTAAGAGTTGTACAGAAATAATATTTGGGACACCGTTTGCGATAGTGTGACATTGTTAAGCTAGCATAAAAAGCTTAGGAATGTTAATACAAGTTTATCGTTACCTGTGTGATAGTTCTCCAACAAAAACACGTGTTTTCTCTTCCGCCCTGCCTATTTGATTGCAGTTTCTCTCATTTCATTTTTAGGTTTAAAAGCATCAACTGGAATCGATTGACATTCGAAAATTGGACCCATACAAATCAGACTTGACACTGTGGACTGGCTAGCAAACAAGCTATGTCGTTTAACGAACAGGAAAGGCTCTTATGCTACAACGGGGAAGTGCTTGTTTTTCGTTTGTCTGAAGGAAATTCTGTAGATAAAGGGCCTGCGAAAATATCCATGTTACATGTCAGAAGAATGGTATTTGACAGAGAAACAGGAGTATTTGTTCAGAAGTCCACTGGATTCTTCAGCATGAAAGAGGAATACTCTCACTTAAAAATGATGTGTTGCGATTGTGTTTCAGATTTCAGAACCGGAGTTAATCTACCTTATATCATGATACAGTGCAATAAAGAAAATAACATTTTCAAGTATTTCCTACTATTTCTTCACAGTACCAATAAATTTGAAAAGTGTTTGAGTTTTAGACTAGGCTATGAGTTGAAGGACAGCGTAAGGGTCCTTAATGGCCCTTTAGTTTTATGGAGACATGTCCATACATTCTTTTATATCTCTTCCCAAACTGGCAGAGTTATTACTGTGTCTATGAACTTTTCCTCTATTGAGTGGGCGGGGGAGATTGAAAATGTAGGCATGGTTTTATTAGGACCAAAGAGATGTTATTTATCTGAGGAAGGATGCACCCAAAAGCCTTCAACATCAGATTATGCAACTTGGAATACCCACTTTTGCGTATACTCCCTCGAAAGGGAAGAAGTAATAAGCGATACGTACATTATCCCTCCTGTTTATAGAAGTGTGATAACTTGCGTGCACGCCTGTGCAGCTGAGATTGTCAACAACCAATTAAGAATGTCTCTGATTGCCCTTACTCGAAAGAATCAACTGATTTCATTCCGAAATGGGATTCCTCAAGGTGTGTGCCAGCTTCCATTTGGAGATCCTTGTGCAGTTCACCTGATGGATTCAGGTGGAGACCTCCTTTTTGTCGTATCCTTTCGGTCCAATGATGCTTGTGCTGTTTGGGAAAAGAACTTTCAGGTATGGTACTGATTGTCATAATCGTTCAATTGGTGTAGTCTTAGACCTACTAAGCATCCCAGTGCTTCATAGGATTCGTCGTGGAGCCTTATTATCCAAATCGATTTTTAGTGCTGCGTTTAAAAGAAAATCATACGTTACATCATTCTTTTTTCTCAAAATTATCTGAATACTATTTGCTGAAGGTTTTGCCTTACCATTTTGAGTCATAAAACCCTTGAGTTTTTTTGAAATACATAAATATATAACTACAGTTATTATATATTTACTTGTCTTTTACTGTAACTATTTCTAATTTTTATTAGCGTGATGGTAGTTAGATGTGTATTTTTACTTAGAATAAGATGAGCCTTCCTAGAAAACTCAAATGAGTTTTTCAACTTTTTAAAAGTAGGTAATGATCTTTTTAAACTTAAAATGAAATCTAGAGGAATTCCTTGAAAACTGTCATTGTCCCTTTAGAGACAAATAATTGTTCTCTGGAGAAAAGTGATGTGTTAATTTTTCTAAAAACTGTTGCTTAGAAAATTTCATTACGTTGTATTTTGAAACTCAAGAGTTGTCCTTTAAGCAGGCATTCACATTTTATCTACATATAGTCGTATCTTTTAACGTAAGGTTTGGAAACTGCTTCAAAATAGTGACTGGTAATAAGCGTTCAGTAACACGTAAAAAGGTACAGAAAATGAAAAGGAAATTGGAAGACTAACTGAGCGTCTCCAATAATATTTCTCCAACCCTGATGTTTTGTTAATATTGCGTCCTCCTGGCTTAAGATGTCTGTCAGTACAATCAGTTATGTGATGTGAAGTGTTGATAATTCATGATCTTCCAAAAGTAGTTTTTTAGTACATTATACAACTTTTTAAGTTCTTGTATTACTTTGGGAAAAAAACAGATACTGCCTTACTTTGTGTGTGCCCTGGCCATTTAGCTCACTTAGAAGCTCAATTCAGATTTCTATCACTGTATTATCACCTTGATGTGGAATATTGATAAATGTTTTAGAAAGCTCAAAAGGCATTTTTTTATGTGAATTATGTTGGTGTGTGGAAATGTTAGGTTGAAATTGTGTTTTATCAGTCTTTGCCTTGTAAATTACCTTTATGTTACTAGGGATTATGTAACCATATTTGATCTCTATAACTCATAGAGGACTTAAATTCTCAAAAGGAAAATAATTTGAAAACTATCCTATTTTATTTAGCAAGTAATCTTTTAAAAAGCGCGTTACACTTTTACTTCAAGGTTTTTTGGGAAAGCAATATTTTCTGTCTTTTTCTCTTCCTTTCTTTTGAAGAAATGGCGGAGAGGGAAGCATCTCATACAGCCTGTAATCCTTATTGGGGTCAGGGTAATGGAAAGGACACACTTAACCTGGGTTTCAAATCCCAACTGAGCAACATGCTGCTGTTACCTTAAGGAATGAATTTACTTTTGGTGAACTCATTTTCTGTGTGTATGAAATTGGGGTCATCCTGCTGAGAAGGGAGAATTAAATAAAGTGACACTGTGAAGTGACTTGCCCAGCACCTGGCACACAGGAGAAGCTAAGTAAGCGGTAGCTATTATTGTATTGGACCAGGGCTAAGGCCATCATCAGTGAGTGGTGCCCATCCAAGGTCCCCTCTTCACCTGGATAAAGAACAGGAATTTTGTGCCTCATTCATTCAGTGGAATATAGTCCTCACTCACTTGAAATGGGTCCGCTGCTTGGACCCTGTAGAGCTCTGCCACTAACACATGCCCCAGAGCAGGAGACCATGTCACTCCCTGTAAATGGGCCTGTAGCTGGTGGCCTCCCTGCCTTGAAATTGTGTTCCAGGGTTCTTTCTCTACAGTGGACCACCGTCCTTTCCGTAAATTACTTACCTGAGTTTCTACTGACGTACACCTTAAGCTACCTCTTTGGGGATTCTATACTTCTAACTGTCCTCAGTGCCTGGTATTGAATGCTCTGGAATTGCACCCTGCTACCTACAAGTTAAGTGCTTCTGAATTGCCTTAGTAACCTTGCCACTCTGGGAGTTTTACAGCTCCTGCCCCTGACTTGGTGTTGCACTTATACACACGTACTTTAAAGACATTAGATACAGCTTAGGGTGAAATATTCAATTGCTTTAGAAACAGAAATAAAGGCTAAGAATCTACAAATAAAAGGGGAGAGGGAAATAACCATGTCAGAAAACCTGGATAAAGGGAAATAACTGCATTCGAGCAAATATACTGCATTTTTAGCAGTTAAGACAAAAAAATAAATACAGGAAGTTTACAGGTGAATGGAACACACTCTCAAGGGGAAAATTACTTCTAACATCGTGCAGTGAGAGGAATTTACTGTTTGTGGTACTTTAAGAGGTTTTGAATAATTAATAAAATGAATATGTTACTGACTAATAAAATGGTGCCTTTGAGCAGTTTTGCCCCAGAATGGGAGAAAACCACAGAAGCCCTCTTCCGTCGGGTTAGCTATGGACTCATCCCTCCATCCTTTAACGACGTCATTCCAAACAGGAGTGAAGGCAGCTAACAATAGTAGGCGAAATCCAAACAAGCACAGATTAGAATAAATAATGAAAATCAAGGTTAGTGGGTTCTCAGATCAGCCCTTCATCAAGGCCCTCCATGTAATGTTTAACCCAGTCATAGGACTTGAAACAGAGCTGAGTATAGAGAAACACACAATTAGCTTTTCTCTTAGGCTTTCGCTTTTGAGTAGAAGTTGTCTCTGCAAGTTTTGACAAGAATCTGTATAGCATGGATTTCAAAATCGAGATCATTGTCAGGTATATCTGAAATAGATACTGGTGTGTTGTAGATCGAAAGAGGCTCACATGTTCTAAATGTGTGATGTCTGAGACAGTCACTAGCCCCATACAGTTATGCAACATTTGAAATGTGTGTGGCTAGTCTGCTTTTGTTTTTTTATTGGAGTATAGTTGATTTACAATGTTGTGTTAATTTCTGGTGTACAGCATTGTAACTCAGTGTTTTATATATATATTCCCTTTCATATTCTTTTCATTATAGGCTACTACAAGATATTGAATATAGTTCCCTGTGCTATACAGTAGGACCTTGTTGTTTATTTTATATATAGTAGTTTTTATCTACAAATCCTAAACCGCCAATTTATCCTTCCCCACCCCCTTTCCCCTCTGGTGACCATAAGTGTGTGTAGCTAGTCTGAATTAGAATGTGCTAGCCATGTCAAATACACACCAGATTTCAAAGGCTTAGTAAAAGATGGGAGTGAAATATCTTATTAATTTTTGTTGGTTATATTGAATTGAAATGATGATGTTTTATATAGATTAACTAGCATAAAATCAGTTTCACCTTTTTTTTTTAATGCTACTAGAGAATCTTCTTATTATTGGCTACTGGAAATTTTAAAATTATATATGTGCCTTGCACTTGTGGCTCACCTCTAATTTCTTTTGGACAGTGCTATTCTAGAGCTATAGGTTGTGAGTGTGTGTGCGTGCCTCAGCGCACAGCTCTATGGTGTTTGTGTGCTGAGCACATTCCTACCAATGTTTCTTCGCATAGTTTATCATACTCCACAATACTCAGGGGTGAGTGGTGGGAGGAAGGGAGGATATGGGTTTACAAATAAGCTTTCTTCCTGCATAAGTCACTGCTTTGGAATTAACCTTATAGGGGAAAGTCTGGCATTTGATCACATAGACTTGAAGAGTCTCACATTTGTGCTTTAATGCAGGCCGCCGTCTATCATCTAGAGGATGATGTACCTGTGCTCCTAGGGGTCTGAGTGGGAGTTTCAGCTTTTCTGCCTGATGGAGAAAGGGTATCTGCCCCCCATGGTGTTAATTTTCTAGGGGACTAGTCTGGAAGCTTTCAGCTTTATGGACCTTTAAGAAGTTGTCTTCTGTTTAAAACGTGGGGTCTTGCGTTCTGGTATAAGCTTATCAAGTCATTCCATTAGGCTAGGACGGTTCTAGGTGCCCCACTGTTTTAAGATCGCTCCCCTGCTGTGCCCTTGATAATGGCTATGTTCTCTCCTATAAGAGTTTAGGGTATAAATTAATTTCCTATGGACCCTTAAAGGTTATTCTGCTTTAAGAGCTCTTAAAGTGTTTGCTAGTACCTTCTGACTATCTAAAGTAACTGAATACCTTGTGTAATTGGTTTGATCATAAACATACATCCACTAAGGATTATGGGAATGAGGGTCGTCCTTAAATTAACCCGTTAGAGAAAGAATCTTCACTAGAGCTAGTCATAAGAAGTGTTAGAATTTATAAGTTATAATAAAATTTTAATAAAGAAATCAGGAACATGACAATCCCTGGACAAATGTTGATAAAATATTAAATTTAATTACCTTGCTATTTATAAATTTATGATTCCTTATGTTTTCTGATCCCCCAATATCTGTATTTTATTTTAGTTTTTAGTGTTTGCAGTAACATTTTCATTACTTGTTTGTAAGATTGAAGATGACAAATTAGAACTACATGCAACAAAAGGATTTAGCTTATTTTACATCTGACTTTTTTTCTTCCTTTATTCCTTCTTTACCACTCTCTTTCAGGTTGCTGCTAAGTGGGAGAAAATTAGCTCAGTACTGATAGATGACTTTCTTGGAGTTGGAACTGAACAAGTACTGCTACTTTTCAGGGACTCCTTGAATTCAGATTGCCTGAGTTCTTTTAAAATAACGAACCTTGACAACTTAAACTATTCAGTAAGTTCCGTGTACTTTTTATACATTACTTTAAGAACATTTTAGAAAATTTGAGCACTTCAAAGCTTTTGACCTACCCTTTCAATATTTTTGATTTCATACTTAAAAGTAAACTTGTTGAACTTTGAAAATACATACATTGAATCTTCTAAATAATATGACTCTCCTTTCAACAAATGTTTTACAAATTGACTCCTTTTGATATAAATTTGGAACATAATATATCTGGTGTTCACTCAAGTGACAATAATACTGTAAATTATCTTTGCTTCCAAAAGGCACATTTTATACCAATAAACATAATATTGGATTAATTAAGGAATACAGTGAAGTGAAACTGCTTTATTAAAAAAAGTAACAGTTCATGATATTTTAAGATCTTGAGCATAAGGGAAATACTACCCTGTAAGTTTCATATCTATATAAAATATCTCTGAGCCTCAGGGCTTTTCTTGCGTTATTAAAATGAGTATAATTCTTATTTTCTCTAGTTACGGAATTTTATAAACACCTAGTAAGCTGATACTTTTTGAATCAGTATGCAAACTTTAGGTGGGTGGTAATAGTGGTAATAATAGTTTCTATTTTCCCATTTACAAGAAGATGATGGGGAAAATATGTATCTTTTATCTAACAGTGTATTGTGGCACACCGCCTTTTGGATAAACTTGTATTGTTTTTTGTATTATATTTTCTTAATCTTAAGAAATTTCAGTTTATTTCTAAATTTCAGTTATAATGTATTGTTTTATTTATTAGAGTGAAACTTTGGATTGCAATGAAGATGATTTACTTGATGACAAGCAAGCGAATTGTTATTTGGTGATTCCACCTCTGGAAAGAAGATTGAAAGTTAGTGTCTATGTTTGCTTTTTGCTTTTGCCTTTTTGGATTAGTGCTATTCTAAATGAAGGATTGAACATTTAAAGAGCTTAAAGTATAAACAACTCACTGATTGAGGGGGAAAGAAGTGGTACAGGTATCCCCCGCTTTTTGGAAGTTCGCTTTACGGCCACTTTGCTTTCTGCCACTTAGCTTTTACGAAAGATCTGCATTAGCACCTGTTCTTGCTAACTGAAAGAAACCGGAGGAGGAGTTTTGCTTTTAGGAAAAAAGGCAAAAAGTGATTTGCTTTGCAAGGAGCTGTTAGAGAGGCAGCGCGCATCCCGAGCAGCGAGAGTGGCCCCACCCAGCTCCTTCCTGGGAACTGCACTCAGCATCTCAGCATCCAGCCGCCATAGATTTGACCTGTGTCTGTGAGCATCTGTGCCTTATCTCCATTTATTCTGTGCATCCCTTAGCAAGAGTGTCCTAAGGTAATTGCTTTTTCGCTTTACATCATTTCATAATGGATTACAAAAGGTTTCATAGGCGTGTTCTACTTTCAGATGGTGGGGAAACTTGTATTTCAAAGGATCTATTAACTTTTCTGGTACCTCTGTAAAAACTATTATGACATTTCTTATAAATATACCATCTGAAAATGATTCCTTTTTGTAGTAAGATTGTATAAATTTAGTAAGCCTCATAAGATAGCATATAAGAAGCTGACTTTTGACTCCTAGTTTTTAGGATCAGTATACCATTACTCTTGTAAAGGAGCAGCAAATATGATGAATTGTGACATGTTCCAAAGATTAACAGTTTACTTTTAAGTTTTCCATGCAAAGCTCTCTTTTAAAGTTTTTGATTTTTTCCTAATGTATGAAGGTAATGAGCATTCCCTGTAAAATACTCAGACTGTGCAAAGAAATATTAAAAAGAAACTAATAATTACCTATGATTCCACTACTGAGATATAACCTGTTTTAACACTTTGCCTTACATATTCTTGTAGATGTTTTTAATGAATATATGCACGTTTACATGGAAATGTGATTATAAGATGCATGTTCTCATGTAACCTGCCTTTTTTCATTCATAAACATTTTGGCATATATTGAAAAGTTCAGAGAATAGTGCAGTGCTTATCTCTAGTCCCCGCATAGATTCAGCTGTTGTTACTTTTTAAAAAATTGTATTTGCTGTATCTGTTTGTGCTGTTATGTGTGTATGTGCATGTATATGTACATTTCTGCAGAACCGTTTGAAAGTTGTGAATATTGTAATACTTCACTCCTCAGTATTTTAGCAGGAGTCTCCTAAAAAATAGGGACATTCTCCTGTGTAACCCTGACACCATTATTGTACTTGGAAATTTAGTGTAATAATCTCTTAATCTTATTTACTATTCAGTCCATATTCAGATGGCTTCAATTGCCACAGAATGTTTTATATAGCTACCTTTTTAAGGATCCAATCAGAGTTTACACTTACACTTGATTATTATATGTTTCATTGTTTTTTTAATCTAGAATAATGCCTTCTCTCCCTTTTTAAAAAAGTGACGCTAATGGATTTGTCAGTTTCCTTGTGTTGTCATTCATCTTTTTCCTCTATCCCTGGCAAACGTTTTTTGTAAAGGGCCAAATAGTAAATATTTATGATTTGCAGGCCCTTTAGAAGGTTTTTTTGCAAGTATTTTAATATTAAAGTGAATTCACTAAATGCTTATTGAAGGCATAGTAGATGTGAATGTGAACATTAGGTAAATAAAACATCGTAATGGATATAGAACTATAACGGAGAAGGTTGATTACATTAAAACTGTGGTGCTCTGAACAAAGTAAAATAAATAAAAAATAAATTATGTAAAAAGAAATTGTAACATGTGACAAAGGATTAATTTTCTTAATATAAATATACATTCTAAAACAGTATTGTTGAATATGTAAAGTGGGCCGACCGCCTCAGAAGGGAACTTGTTATAACTATTAAAATATGAACTGCACGTATCTTTTTACTCTTGCAATTTCACTTCTAGAAATCTGTTCTAAGGATATATTCATACATGTAAGCAAAACTAATTTTACAGGAATGTTTATGTAGTATTTATAAATAAAATTCAGTCAAAATCTTAATTTCCATCATTAGGAGCATGGTAAATAAATTATGATATAAATGAGCCACAGAATAATATGCAGCTGTCAAAAAGAATAAGGCAACTCTTTATACTGATTTTTAAATGATGCTAAAACAATTAAATTTATGAAAGCATGACTTTCAGAAATTCCACTTCTGGTAATATGTCACTTAATGTATTTGAATCAACTCTCCTGATAAAAGCAACTTAAAATAAGAGTTGAAATAGGTTTCAAAAATCTTCAAAGCTTCAAAAAGCTGAGAATATAAGAATAAATTAGCAGGCCAAACCCTAAAGGCTGGAACCCAGAGAGAGAAGCACAACACGATGCTGCTCTTGCCCTAGGAGCATTTGTACTTAACCTGAAGCAGGAGTGCCCTAACCTGGCAGAAACTACATCGAGTCCTCTTTCAAAACACAGGTTTATCCTAGGCCTCTTCTAGATCTCAGAAGTAATTTTTTAAAGAAAATGAGCCACCCACAGAATAAGCACATAAAGAAACAAAGCATCATGATTAATTTTTCACACACAAAAAATAACCAAATATCATAAAACTAGAAGCACATTGAAATTAAAAGGAAAAACTCAACAGATGAGTTGAACAGTTGATTTAAAGAGATGTGAAACAAATAAACAAACCAGACTGTTAGAAAAATTATCCAGAAGGTAGCCCAGAGACAAAGAAGGAAAATACGAAAGGAACTGAGGGCAGGCCCGGAATAAGGGGTAGCGGAGTGTCCATTTTATTTCAAATATCCACATGTTACCACTAGCTCTCAGTGTGGATACAAACATTTCTAAGCATCGGAAGTCCTTTTAGAGCTGAACAAATCTACCCTCTCCCCAATTTTGCAAATACGGAAACAAATGGAGAGCCAGAAACGTTAGGTGACTTGCAGAGCTGAAACTAGAGTTCGGCTCACTGGTCTTTCCCCTGTGACGTTTATTCTCCAGCTGCTTGTTGGAGGGGATGAGGAGAAACTGGGACCCTGGAGAAACTCGGGCCTAGGTACAGGGATGTTCACAGCAGCATTGTTTGTAATACTCCCCAACTGGGCGTAACCCAGATGTGTAGCAATGGGATACTGGACAGGGCAACTGGTCGAGTGAGCTGATGGAATAATATAGAGCAATGAAACAAGTGAGCTGTAGCTACTCACGACAGATGGATGACTTGAAACCCAAGTCCATACAGAACAGTTCCATTCATGAAAGGCTAGGAAGCAACACGCACACACACAAACTGAACATATTCTTTAGAAGTTGATATAATGATGGTAACATTGTGAGGACAAGCAAGGAAGTCATCTTGAAAGGCCAGGGTAGCATTGCCTGCGGTGGGGACAATTTGGTGATTGGGGAGGACCCACATGCTGCTCCTGAGGGGCTGCTTTTTTGACTCGGATGTGGTTACATGGGTGTGGACTTCACTGTTCGTCTGTACGCTTGTTTTTTTTTTTTTTTTTTGTCTTGTGCATTCTTCTGCATGTATGCAAGAGATCACAGTAAGAATTAGAAAGCAAGTTTTGGTGACAGGCAGTGCAGTATGTGCCTATATTTGATTTGGGGTGGGTTTTATTTGTTTATGGGGAGGAGAATGAAAGCATTCCTTAACATATACATGGAAAAGTTCTGGAAAGGTAAATAATCTTATGGCTGTGCAAATGGGATTGAGGGTCTAGGAAGGGAAGGTGAGATGTCTTTTTATGTTGTTTAAATGGTTTATCATGGGCATATTTTCATAGTTTTATAACGAAACTTATAATAGCATAAAATATTGAAGTAGTCTAGTGACTCGGCGTTTATTCCTGGAGTTGAAGGAAGCAAGGAAGAGAGAACACGTAATTTCATGGCCTCGTTGTCAGTCTGTCCACAGCCCTGTCTTCCACTCCCTGCCCCTCCAGCAGCCTCAGGTTTGGCCCTCCTCCTCAGACAGGTCCATCTCCCATCCCCTCAGTCCTGAATCACTCAGCCAGTGAGTGATGGAGTGTGAATGATGTGGTGCCCACAGAACTAGGTCAGATGTGGTTTTAAAGTATTAGCTAGACGCTTTACATACCTTGTGCAACGAGGTAAGATTGAACTCAGTCTTCACTCTCCAACTGATAATTCATTGATAAAAAGAAAAAGAATGTACCTGCCTTAAAATGTAATTTAAAAGAAAGACAAAATACAGGATGCATTTTGTTTTTTCAGTCTCGAAAAACATGTTATATTAAAAGCTGAATTAATACTTAAACAGTCTCAGATATCCATGTGAAGTGAAATGGTTTCTAGTAGCTCAATGATGCAACTCTTTTTAAATTTTCAGGAGCAAAATATATTTCATGAATGTTTCATCCTTCGTACTGAAATTTGTTTACCTGCTACAATAAAAGGAGCCATTTGCCCTTTGCCCAGTTCAGAGCCAGTCCCCCCGCCACCCAGTGATTAAGAGTTGACCCCAGCCCTGAGTTTATTAGCACAAGATAAACTTGTGACAATTTTGGATCTGTTATGTGTTATCTTTAAAATTTTACTATAAAGGTTATATGAACAAAGGATTTCAAGGAGTATCAAATCAAAAGTGAGCATTTCTATTCATAATGGTACCTTCTGCTTTTTGAAGCAGAGTTATTTCAACAAGAAAATCAGTTTTCTTGTTGGGGCAGGAATGCTTGTAGGCCTTGACTTTTATTCATATTGATTAGAACTCATTCATATTCATATTGATTCATTACTTAACTCAGTAGGGAAACAGATGCAAATACATTGGCATTCTCTCAATTTGATCCATAAACTATTGTAATTATTTGCTGTTATTTTCCTTTGTAATTAGAGACTTAAAATTTATAATTAAAACAGTTTTGCTCTGAGAAGTAGTCTTTGCTTTTCTACAGAAAATGAATTAATAAGCAAGTTTGGAGAAAATACTTAGTGAATTAATGGTATATTGGGTTTCATTTGAAATTTATGTCTCTGGCGGTGATTCTTCTTTATCCTTTACAGGTTGGTTTCATTTCTATTCACGAATTTCAGCAGCATCTCTTGCTTAAGGAAAAAATTATTTCAAAATCTTACAAAGCTTTAATGAACCTGTTTCAAGGGAAAGATGATAGTGCGTCAAGTACAGACGAGGTAAAATGAATCATGTGACCATTTCATCATTTTATGAATTGGAAATCTACAAGATACTGAAGTGATATTTAAATTGGAATGTTGGAATATATTAGACAATCCTGCTCAATGGATCAAGAAGCAGAGTGGCAGGGATTATAATGGTGGGCTTCTATGACATTGAAAACTATTTGGTTAAGAAGCCAGTGTTTTACCAGTTTGCAATTATTCTTATTCTGTGGGATATTAAAATCTCAGTTATCAGTAACCTTGGGAAACAAGTCCTTTTTGTTTAAAAAGATTTAACTATTAAACTTTTTTATTTGTGTGGTTTAGATAGAAATTACTCATGGATGGATTACAGTTAATCCATGGACAACATGGGGGTGAGGGGTGCCAACCCTCCACTCAGTTGAAAATTCATGAATAACTTTATACTTAGCCCTCTGTATCTCCAGTTCCCCATCCGCAGATTCAACGAACTGTGGATCGTGTAGTACTGAAGTATTTACTCTTGAAAAAATCCACATATAAGTGGACCATACAGTTTAAAGTTGTGTTGTTCAAGGGGTGACTATGTTTTCTGACTTCTGAAACAGAATATGTTGAATATTATTTAACCTTGTTTTAATGGTGCCATAATTTCATCACTAATATAATAATTGTTCTTTTAGTCTCTTGCATGGTTCATTTCTAAGGATATTTATTACTCTAGTTACTAATGTCCCTAAGTTGCTGTGCTTTTTTAGTCCTTACATATGCTTTTTATAATTTTACTCTTGTTTTGTTTGGTGGTTGACCATCATAAGAGCCTCTTCAGGTACCTTGCAGTTCCTTATGCCAGTATGGTAATGTAGAAGTTAGCAAAAACTTCTTTGACTTCATAACAAACAGTATTTATGCCCATTAGTTCCATACAGAAAAAGACAGCATACCAAAATTCAAATAAATCAGGAAAAGCTGGACATAGAGAAATTTGATGTTGCATTTTATTCCCTCAAGTCACTGACTCTAAGATTTACCATTCTTGTAATAGTCTATGCCTTGTGTCTGTATTTCAGCCTTAGCAATATGAGGGTTTCACCCCAAAGTATGATTCCGTTAATGTAAGACAAGAGCACATCATGTTGCATTCCTGTATTACTGTTCTAATCTCCTGGGAAACGTCATGCAAGTCATTGTTGAAAGTCATTATTTAAAGTCTTCCCATTTCTCTTCCCTACTTGACCCCAGCGATTTTACCAGTATTAGAAAAGGGGAAGAAATGTTAGAACTTACTGCATTGAAACCACTCTGTGCAAGGCACCATTTTAGGCCCTTTACATTCTTAACTTTAAAAGCAATTCTGGCAGCTAATAAAAATTTCTGCAGGTTTTAGGTGGATAGTCGGCCTCAAATCTCACAGCTACTGGCAGAAGCATCAGATTCCTAGGAACTTGTTGAGTTCACTATAGTACAAGTACTCATATTTTTTTTCAGTAATTACCACATAAAGGAGGAGTATAGACAAATGGTTAATATAGATCATGGGCTCTGGAACCAATTGGCTTTGGTTCAGATCCCAGTTCTGCCTGTTGCTCACTGGGCGTCCGAGGGTGAGGTACTTAACCTCCCTGTGCCTCAGTTTTCCTTACCTGGAAAATGTAGAAAATAATACTACTGACCTAGGGCATTAGGGTTATTGAGATGGTTAAACAAATGGATATGTGAATGGCATTTAGAACAATGCCTGACATATAGTAAACATTTAATAAGTGTCGTGTATTATTAGTTATCACTATTTCTCCTATTTTCATTTGTATTATAAATCCATGTGTGTGGAAATGAATGAGTATGGCCTGGACTTAAAGAAAAAAATTTTAGCTGTAATTGATCAGCAGTCCAAAGATAGTTTAATCAATGTTATTCATACAAAAATTTACAGTTATTAAGTTTAGTTTAAGTCACTGACAAAGACTGGATTGTTTTCAGCATGCCTTGGGCACATATTGTCAGATTATTTCTCAAAGTGGACTTGACTTCAGGTTTCCATCCCCGCTGGCTCTGTGTTGGATACTCAGAGCCTTCTTTACAATCAGGTCGTGCTTCATGATCTGAGTCATAGTTAATTATATGTTTTATAAATTTTATTTTAGTGAATTATATATAATCTATTGTATATATTGTAGATGTTAATGTATTTTAAAATATGTCTGCCATAATGCCTAGCCTAAAGCTGCTTTACGTTATGTTTTTAGTCTTGCTACATTTGGCCGGTTTTTTTTTTTGTAATCAGTTATTTAAACATATTTTTCTATAAGGAATGTCTTGTTACTCTTTGTGGTAAAGAAGAAAATCCTGCCAATACCTTTGATGAAAAGTTATCAGGCAATTTTCAAGATCCAGAACAGCTAGTAGAGAAGATATGGTATCGTGTAATAGAAGATAGCTTGGTTGTTGGAGTGAAAACCACATCTTCTTTGAAGCTGTAAGTAAATTCTAACATGCTAACATCATCTTGATGCCCTGGAATAGCACTGGCCAACAGAAGTATAATGCATGCCCCATAAGTAACCTTCACTGTTCTGGTAGCCATATTAAATAGAAACAGAAACACATGAAATTAGTTTAAATAATATATCCAAGACAATATTATTGTTGATGGGTAAATGATATTCTGTATTAAAATGCAGATTTCATTCACATCATTTGGAGGAGTATAAAATACAATTTTTACTTTAGAGGTATTTCATTCTAAATGATTACCAAATTAACTCTTTTAAAAAATGAGTACTTTTTCCCATGTTTAAGAGGAAAAGAGAAAAATCTACCTCAAAAATAAAATACAAGCATTATTTTACCTTTCCTTTTTCTTACAAATTACTTTCCTAAAGTCCAGCATATTTACAGTGTTTTTGCTTTCCTGTTTCAAGAGAAGTGCTATTACAGGATCTTTAAAAATGTGTTTGGTTTTTACACTTAATTTTCTGATACACTATACATTTGAAATGATAATTCCTGGGAAAGGAGAGAATAAAAATTTTTTGTTGTGTTTGTATGACCTTTAATCATCTGTTTGATTTTAAAGAATGAGCTTGTAGACTAAACTGAGCTGTATTTTTTACAGGTCCTCAAGTCTTGTGACTTTATCGCTGTCAATGGATCAGGCCCATAACTCCAGCTTTCCGCTTATTAAGTGTCAAAATAGGGTGATCACGTTGAGTAGGAATTCTTCCCCAGTGCCATGTGAAATAGGATCAGAGGTAAAAAGAATCAAGATGAGTGTTGGTAGTGAGGAAGAGGAAGGGAAAGAGGAAAGTGTTGTTTGTGAACAACCCTTGGAGAAAGACTGTATACAAATGATTACTGCTGTAACATCTCTGTCACCACTTTTAGCGTTCAGTAATTTTTGTTGCATTGTGCTGCTACAAATTAAAGAGAGAGAGAATGGTAATTATTCTGAAGCTCGTTGCGTTCAGTGTGGCAGAATTTGTTTCAGTCTAGAAGATCTTTCAAGTGGGAAATACCTGCTGACGTTTCCAAAGAAGAAACTTCTAGGTAATTTTTGTAGGTCCTTTTTAATCATATACCTAATCGAATCAGAAAATTTTAAGAACTCCCTTGATGTGGTAATGGCCAGGGTTTGATGACAGTGCTTGTGACGTGTTTTTGTTGTAGAACACACGGAAGATCTCTTCGCACTTCTCGCTGCATTGCGCGAAACTTGTTTTCAAATCACATCACCCAGCTATGCTCTGACTTCAGTGAAGGTGTGGCTCTTAGAACACATGGAATGTGAAGTAATCAAAGAATTTCCAGAAATGTACTTTTGTAAAAGGCCAGGAAGTTTCTATGGGACACTTTTCAACTGGAGACAAAGAACACCATTTGAAGGGACTTTAATAGTCTATTCCAGGTAATGCACATCAAGCTGGAATTGGTCCAGGGAAGTGTGTGTGTATAGGGGGGTGGTCCAGCAGGGATCCCCGCAGTAGTGTTGTGTACCATTGTGGGACATGTCTAGGTCATCACCTGGTACAGCACGAGTGGACAGGTGGTCTCATTTAGGAGCTGAAGCTGTTTTAATTTTATGTTTGTTTTTGGCCTAATAATTATTTTAAGGGTTCCTCTCACCTCTCCCCAACAATGAAATTTTAAAAATACAGTTTTGATCTTACTACTCCGAGAAAATGTAATCAGGAAGCAACCTGATGAATATTAACTGAGTTGATTGAGCATATGTATATAGTTGTTCCTCTGTATCTACAGAGGATTGATTCCAGGATCCTGGTGGATGCCAAAATCCACAGATGCTCAAGCCCCTTCTATAAAATGGCATAGTACAGTCTGCCCTCCATATCTGTGGATTCCACATCTGCAGATTCACCCAAACATGGGGCCACCTGTACTTAGTTGCTACAGTCTGAATTGTATCAGTGCCCACATGCATGCATTATTGGTTCTGTTCATCACTGGAGGGTTTATAAATGAAGATTGATTGATTACTATGGTATGTTGTATATGACTGTTTTGTGCTCTTCTGAGTTTTCTAATAGTGTGTTTGATTTTTTCATTCCAGGAATCAAACAATTTTGTTCCAGTGCCTTCATAATCTCAGCAGAGTTCTACCTATAAACAGTTTCTTCAAAAATCTAAAATTAGGAAGTGAGGATTTCCTAATTGATCATTTGGCATTAGCTTTGGAGAAGGAATTGGTTACCCTTGGTTCTCTTTCTTCTGCCATAGTTAAGGTTGAAAGCAGCTCGGTGCAGAGGTGTGAAGCAAGCCAAGAAAAGAGTAGTGGTGATGTGGCTGCTTTATCAGAGGAAAGCATCCATCTCTACAGAAAAGAACTTCAGAGAGAAAAGAAGGAAACGTTGGGGATGAACCTAAAAGTGAGTGGTGCCCTTTATAGAGAAATAACTTTGAAATTAGCTGAGGTTCAGCTGAAATCAGACCTTGCTGCCCAGAAACTGACTGATGTATAATTACAATCTCAATTTGATTACGTTTTAGAATATTTTTCCCTGTCAGAAGGTTTTGGTTCTACTTGTTTTCATTTTACATTATATGCCTCCTCTGTAAAAATAAAGATTGAGGCTTACTGTAGAATATTTGGTTTTGAAGATGCACACAATAGCATGCCTTAGAGCAGCACTTCTCAACTGGACCTATTTTGCCTCCCAGAGGCTTATGGCTATGTCCAGGGATATTTTTGGTTGTCAGAAGTAGTGGAGGTGGGGAGGGCGGGAGAGGGGTGCTATTCCAATCTCGTGGGTGAGACAAGGATGCTGCCGAACTTCCTGCCCTGCACAGGACAGCTCTACAGCAAAGAATGATCCAGCCTCAAATGTGAGTAATGCTGAGGTGGAGAAATCCTGCCTCCAAGTTACCACTTAAGTGAAGAGACAAGTGATGTAACGGTATTTTGTTCTAAATCTTCAAAAAAGTTAAATAGCCCTTTTATTATATTCTGCTTAATAAAACCTAGCATATAAAAATCAGCTTCAAACAGACAAACAAGGTTGTCAGGATTCAGAAGTTTCTGTAAACATCAGGCCCCTATGGAAATTTAAATGGCAGAGTCTCTAGGTGAGACCATTAAAATGAAAATGTTGGAAACCCTTGTTAAAGTAAATTTTATTAGAAAGCTTCTCTGAAATTGTGTAAGTTCATAGGAATGTGAAAATTTTAGGGCATTTCTCTGAAAAGCATCTCTTTCAGAAGGCTAAGCATACTTCATAGGCCACTCTATTTAAAAAACTGAAAACGCCTTTAAGCCATCTGAAATCCCAATGCTAGGCAAAGCTAAAACATTAAATTATGACTAAAATAACTTAAAGAATATGGTACTCCTTAGGGACTGAGAAATTGAAAAATAAATGAAAATTCATTTCAGTTAGGTGATTTTTAAGGGGTCCAATGAGGCATTTCAAAGGGATAAAAATTCAGTCTATTCTCTTTCCTTTTTGGAGAAATAAGAATCTGGAGTAATAAGAGAATGTCAGGAGAAAGGAAAAGACACAAAAAGATATGAGCCAAAAGGAATGTTACCGATCCTTTTTGCTCTAAAATCCTTAAGTACTTGAGATGAAAGTTTCTATCTCAGTTGAAAGAAGTAAAGATGATTATAGGAAGTGGCATTTTATGCTTGCAGTAATGAAGCACTAACCCCCCCCCCCCCGTGCCTTAGAAGTCCTTGTCCCTAATGTTCTGGGGATGCAAGTGGGTTTTAGAGAATATCCGTTATTATTGCCTCGTCTCGGTTTTTATGGTTGTCGTATAATATGCTACCTCCTTTTTTAGTAATCCATTGCAAATTGAGAGAGAGCTCTATAGCTCTATTTCTATGAAATGTCAATGGAAAATATTTCAGACTTTCTGGAAATGGAAATGTGATAATGTCAGGATTAATTGTGGAAATCTGGATCCAGCATGTGTCAGTAGATATAGTGCAACTGCCCATGACATGTTCTGAAAGAACAACCAACTCAAAAATATAGGAACTAAATTGTAAAATGGAGGCTGTCAAAAGACTAAACAGAATTTAATTGTAATAGTCTATCTGTATGAAAGCTAGGATAGTTTTTAAAAACTGATCTTGCTTATTTTTTATTTATAAGAGCACTGAAGGGTATTAATCTATACGTACCAAATGCCCGCTTTACAAGTGAGCTTTGTACTCCAGCAAAACTTTCCTACTGAACTACAGGCTAGAGAAGCCAGAGTTTAAGGAAGTGATGTGGTTGCCGTGCCCTCCTGATTCAGTTGCATTTCCCTCTGAAATCCCATTCCTCTGACCGCTTCATCGTGAATCTGGCGCTCCCCTCAAGAACCTGTCCTCCCAAATCCACACGGCTTAAGTGGAAATCAATTTTGTTTTGGAGCAGAGCCCTCCACAGTTTTCAGACACAAAACTCTGCGTTGGCCTCCTGATCCCTTAATTTAGGAATATGTGCAAGCCAGCTTCGGCTGCACGTTATTCAGTTTGGTGACCAGGTTGAGGAAAGGGGGAAGAAATGTAACATGTATTGACTATCAACTCCATACCAGTGAGTAGGCTTGAAAGTAGGCGTGCGCTCGCGCACACACACACACGCACGCACACACACATCCGTATCTACACAGATGTATGGTTTAATCCTTCATAGCAGCCCATTAGTGTTGTCCCCAGTATGAAAAAAAGATGCTAAACCAAATTAAGCGAGTACATGCAAGCAACTGGATCCTATGCACTTGTTACAGATTTTTTCAAAATCAGCAGACCCGTTAAGAATTCTAATAATATATTAGTGAATCTTTTGTTGTCCTGGTAACTTCTCTTTATACCACATAGAATTGACTGCTCAGTTTTTTATCAGTCTCAGAAAGGAAAAGATCAAATTAACTTATTTCTTTGCCTGCCCTTCCCAATAACAGCAAAGCTTTCTTACCTTTTTTCCCCCCTAAAACTTGGCAATGCCAGGTATTGAAAGGTATCCTTTCTCTTGTATTCAAATTATGAAAACATTACTTTCCATCCTCAGAATTGAGTGAAAGCTTGTTCTTGGGCAATCCCGTCTGGGGAACTGTAGGCTTTTACTGCTAAAGAAGAGAGTGTGATGTCATAGAAAGAATGCTGATCCATAAACCATGTGTTTAATTCAGTCCTTCAAAGATTTGTCCTTTTTTCACTTTCTGAGTTTCCTGGATCTGTTACATCAAGTGCTTACTGCCTCAGCAAGCCTATCAAACTCCATCCTATCAAATCTTGCTATGTTGAGTATCTTCACAGTGCTCACAGTGTGGCCACTTTCTAGAACCTTACTTCAATAATCCTGTCTTGCCTTTCTGTTCAGTAGGGTAGCCGGCACTATTCAGGTAGTGAATGTTCATAAGGGCAGAAGGTCAGACACCTCTCTGGCCCTCCCTATGCAGGTTTTTCCCTGGGCTACACTTGGGAGCATCTGCACGGGACAGAAGTACCCGTATGCCTCGCTACAGGGCAACACAACACTCCTGAGTTCAGCTAGGAAAATAATTCTTCAGCATCTTTAACTTCATCTTGAATTATCCATTTCCCCACAGCAGCAGTCCCTTACCCAAAAGTAGAAGTCATGTTATGGCCAGTAAAGCATACTCTTCGTGACCAGCTGAAGAAAGCACTTCACTCTAGATACCAAGTCCGTCAGGAGTGGGAGAGAAGTGTGATGCACTCTGTTGATTACCTGTTCTGCATCACTTTCCTCCTTTTCTCATACCAGAACTCTCATTTTGCTCAAGAAACTTCCTTTCCACCGTTCATGTGATTGCACAAGTGGACTCTGTCTCCAGTTGCAGAGGTGAGTCCTGACTAGTCTAAGCCAGTTAGTACGAGACATTTCCCTGGCAGCTGGTACTCTGGGATGGGTACAAACTTAAATTGGGCCTAGTTGGACCGAGTCCTTCCCTTTAGTCTGACTAGGAGGAGGCTCTTCCTATCCTGCTGGAAGTAGGTGGCCATAACTTAAAAAGTTGAGAGTTATAATCACAGGAAGTTCGGCTTTAGAATGAATTTGCCACTGTAGACTGCAAAATTGTTTTACTGTGCTGCTGACTCAAACCTGAATTTCACCCATTCCTGGGACTGCCTCTTATTTCAAAAAAAATTCCTTGTAACAGAAATCAAGGTTTCTATTACTTGCAGCTGAAATAATTTCTCACTGTTAGAAATGGAATATAGAATCCCAGAGAACAAAACTGCTCAGACGTGCAGTCCCAGGACAGGAAGAGTTTACTGTAGAAACAGGGTGCTTGTACCTGCTAAAAGAAGATGAGGGGAACTGACTCACTCTGCTGTACACCTGAAACTAACACAACATTGTAAATCAACTATATTCAATAGAAAGCTGTTAGTTTTGGGGAAAAGAAAAAAGGAAGAGCCTCCCCCCAACCCCGGTTCATTTCTGGACTGTGGCTCATTAGGCCACTTTCCTGTGTTTTTTATTCTTTTAAGTTTACAACTCAAATTAGTTCATACCTGATAGTGGTTTATATCTGAGATAAGATATATATTTTTAAAAAGCCTTCATCTTTTCTTTATTCCTTAGCTTTCCTCTGGTATTACACTTGGTTAATTATGCCTTCCTCATTCGCTTAGTGGTACATGTCAGATTATTTAACCTATTTCTTCATATTTCCTGTTTTAGAATATAGAATTATAAATGTAGGGGCCATATCTATTGTATTTCTTAGATAGCGGAAGAATTCAAGCTTGCAATTCTCTTCTGACAACTTTTCTCATATTCTCAACTGTATCTTCTCCAATAGGAAGAGGAAGAAATCTTTACCAATTTTGATTGCTCTAGGAGTCTTTGTGCTAAGAAAAATGAATTTGATATTATGGGACTGTTTTGGAAATAGGGCAGTATTGCTATATCAAAAGACATGCAGGGCCTTATTGATTAAAAGTTTGTATCCTTTTCGAAGACAACAAATATGTGCCAGAACTTGAGTGGTTGCCTTTTAATATATACTAGGGAGCAAAAGATAAGCTGTCCAGACTTCACTCTAACTTCATAAAAAAAAATCAAGATGATGGAGATACTCAGTGTAGTCTTTGTAAGCCTGATGAGATATTTTAAGGTGTAGAATGACTAAGTCATTTGGTTATGTCAGGTGTGATAATAAAATCCTCTTAATAAGTTATCCAAACAGGAAATGGATATACACTAACACTTGAAAGATGCTGGTAAAAGGAGTAAAAACATTGGGAGTGGGGGTAGCGCTGAGCATCTGAAGGGAGACAGAACCAAGTATGTTCTTGGCAGTCTGCAAAATCTTCAGAGCAAGTGTACGTGTGGTGCATGTGCTGGGCCCACCAAGACGAGGTGGGGCTGTGTGTGCAGACTGGTCTGGTGTTTCCTGAAGCCAGTGCCACCTGGAAGGGGAAAGAAGGAGCCTAGAATTATAAACAGTAGGAAGAATAATTAGACAAAATTTAGGAAAAGCGTTGAAGAAAGCGGTAATCCACACTCGCATACCAGTTTTCTATAATGTGACATGGTGGGAAATAGCAATAGTGAACATCTATGGATCATTTTGTGCCAGACATTGATATGAATGCTTAGCCTGTAAGATGCTTACAACCCTATAAAACTCTGCTTTCCAAGACATTGCCACTAGTCATGTTTGGCTATTTAAATTTACATTTAAGTGAATTAAAATTAAATTAAAACTTCAGTTAGCTGCACTAGCCACATTTCAGATGCTCAATAGCCACATGTGGCTAGTGGCTACGATTTGGGCAGTACAAAATAGGACATTTGCAAAATCTCAGCAAGTTCTGTTACACAGTGCTGCTGTAAGATGTGTACTTTTCATGATCTCTTATTTACAGACCAAGAAACTGAGACCCACACATGTTAAATAATATTCCCAAGGTCATATAGTTAGTAAGGAACAGAGCCAAGATTCAAATCCAGTGTAGCTCCAGGACCTTTGCTCTTCCACTGCTATGCCATTTGACTTAAAAAGTCAGTTTGATAAAACAGTGCTGTGTCTTCTGATAATTTAATATTAACAAAATACAGTTATTTTAAAAATTTGCAAAAAATGTGCAATTGAATAGAAGTATAAATTTATTAATATTGAGATATCAGAGGAAATGTGGGCCATGTCATCTTTTTTCAATATTATTTATTGAAGTACAGTTGACATACAATATTATATGTTACTGGTGTACAATATAGTGATTCACAATTTTTAAAGGTTATACTCCATTTATAGTTATAAAATACTGGCTATATTCCCTGTGTTGTACAATATATCCTTATAGCTTATTTTATACTTAATACTTTGTACTTCTTAATCTCCTACCCCTATATTGCCCCTCACCTCTTCCCTCTCCCCACTGGTAACCACTAGTTCTCTGTTATCTCTGAGTCTGCTTCTTTTGTGTTATATACTAGTTTGTTGCATTTTTCAGATTCCACATTATAAGTAAAATATAGTATTTGTCTTTCTCTGACTTATTTCACTTAGCATAATACCCTCCAAGTCCACCATGTTGCTGCAAATGGCAAAATTTCATTCTTTTTACGGCTGAGTAATAGTCCACTGTGTACACACACACACACACACACACACACACACACACACCCCATGTCTTCTTTATCCATTCATCTGTTGATGGACAGTTAGATTGTTTCCATGTCTTGGCAATTGTAAATATTGCTGCTATGAAAATTGGGGTGCATGTATCCTTTCGAATTAGTGGTTTTGGTTGTTTCAGATACATATCCAAGAGTGGAATTGCTGGGTCATATAGTAGTTCTATTTTTAGTTTTTTTAGAAACCTCCATACTGTCTTCCATAGTGGCTGCACCAACTTACATTCCCACCAAGTGTACAATGGTTCCTTTTTCTTCATATCCTCACCAACATTTGCTATTTGTAGATTTTTTTGATTATAACCATCTGGCAGGTGTGAGGGAATATCTTATGGTTTTGATTTGCATTTCTCTGATAATTAGCTATATTGAGCATCTTTTCATGAGCCTGTTAGCCATCTGCATGTCCTCTTTGGAGAAATGTCTATTCAGGTCTTCTGCTCATTTCTTATGAACTTTCTTTTTAATGATTTGTATCAGCTGTTTATATATTTTGGTTATTAACCTCTTTTCATTCATATTATTTGCAAATATTTTATCCTATTCAGTAGATTGTCTTTTCATTTTGTCAATGTTTCCTTTGCTGTGAGCCATGTTATGTTAAATCCTGTAATGAACAAGTCCTTAGAGTTGACTGATGGCCCCAACCTGACTTTTATCTCTTGACTACTGCTTCTAACTGTATCTAGATAACCTGAGTCTCTCTTCCCTGTCTCCTTTCAGTTGTCTTTGTTAGAGCCATCACTGTCCAGAATTATTGCATTTACCATTGATCATTCATATTTTGGGGTTTCTTAAAAGAAAGTGTCATTTCTTTAAACAACCATTGAGTAACTTCTCTTTGAGACATCTCTAGGAGGTCTTGAAATTCTCTGAAGTATTTGTCATTGACTGGGAATCACTGCAGTAGAGCTTACAATTCCAGGAAACATTAGACTAGAAAACTTGCATCTTTATTCCAGATGAGTACATCACTTGAGAAGAAAAGGGGTGGAATTCAGTTTTCTTTTTTTACCCTTTGTGTGTGTGAATCCTTCCAAATGATGTGCCTGTAGAAAACATTTCATCTGTTTGAAAATTCAGTGGTGTATGAAGTGGACGTGGATACAGAGATCTTTCATCCAGTCATGTGTTTGTTGACATTTCATTGAATACACTGTCATGCCCAGGCTTATAAGTAGGTGCTAGGGATATAAAGATAAACATGACTTTTCGCAGCTTTCAGAGAGCTTGCAGCCTTAATGGGAGAGACAGTAGCACAGAGTTATATGCTACACTGAGATAATTCATAGAAGTATTCCTGGGGTTTCATGGGAATACCCTTATGGGGCACTATACCCGTTAGGGACACCATCTGAGAGCAGGAGTTGGTGATTTTGCATAACAGGACTCTTTAAGGATCTGATAGATTTTAAGGGTATTCATGTTGGGGTGGTTGTGGATTACAGTGGTATTATAACATACTGGAATTTTGCCTGATGATTCAGGGATCATCCAGCAGACCTGTTGCTGCCCCATGAAGAAAGGCCTAGAGAGATATGTATACACAAAGAAAGACGTTCAAACTAGATCACTTGGGACACTAAAAAGGGGTCTAAAATATTTAAATCATGCAATTTTGAAATATTCATTGATCGAAAAATTGGTTTTACTATATTGGTGGACCCATAAAATAATTATATTCAGAACCCTTTTAGAAATAAAATTTGTTCTCAGAATTAAAATACCATATCTGTGTATGTTAAATTTTAAATTGACTTTCTGAATTATTTTACCTATTGTGGTAAATGTATAATATTAAGTTTACCGTCTTAATCGTTTTTAAGTGTACAGTTCAGTAGTGGTAAGTATATTCACACTGTTGCGCAGTAGACCTCTAGAACTTGTCATCTTGTGAAAGTGAAAGTCTTTACACATCACACATGAATACGCCCTCTACCTCTGCCTAGCTCTTGCTTTACACGAATAATTCTCAGCCATGGTTGTTGATAAGAATCAACTGAGGACTTGTTAAAGGGGTTTACTTATCTTAAGCTGCACCCCAAAGATTCTGATCCAGTTGGTCTGGTTTCTGCCTTGGGCCTTGGCATCAGTTTAAAAATTACCCAGAGGATTTTGATGTACAAGCCAGAGCCAGTGCTTTACAACAAGCAGCAAATCCACTTGACCATTTCAGGGGGCACAGCTTCACAGATTTTTCTATGTAAAGGAAATCTCCCCTCATGTCTTACTACCCATATTCAGTCTTAATATGGCCTATGGTCGTTTGAATATCGTGTGTTGATTGGCTTAGATTATGAGAGGGAGACTTCACTGCTTACTACTACTGAAATGTTTTTCTGTAGGCATTTGTTATGGGTTGAATTGTGCTCCCCTCCACCCACGCCCCCACCAAAGATATGCTGAGGTCCTAAACCTTAGTATCTCAGAATGTGACTTTGTTTGGAAATAGGGCTGTTACAGATGTGATTAGTTAGGTTGAGATGAGGTCATACTGGAGTGGGGTAGGCTCCTAATCCAGTGTGGCTGGTGTCCTTATAAGAAGATGTGAAGACAGCAACAGGGAGAAAGCAGTGTGACAATGTAGGCAGAGATTGGACTTACATAGCTGCAAGCCAAGGGATGCTAAAGATTGCCAGCAAGTCACCAGAAGCTAGGAAGAGGCAAGGAAGGATTCCCCTACAGATTCCAGAGGGAGGATGCCCCTGCATACATCTCGATTTCAGACTTGTCACCTCCAGAGCTATGAACCAGATTTCTGTAGTTTTAAACCACTCAGTTTGTGGCCTTTTATTTCAGCGGCCCTAGGAAACTAATATAACACTTATTACCCAGTTATCCATTACGTTAGTTTTAAAAGTTATGAAATCAAGGATCTTTAGGAAGAAGAAGAGTAGGTCATTATAAAGGAAAATGGAAAAAAAAAAAAAACAAACCAGCATGATGTTTGCTTAGGACTGTAAGCAGATGGTTCTTAGTGCTAAAGTATAAGATTCCATCATTATAAGATTCTGTCATTATCTTTCCATTGTTTCAGTGTTCATTCAGTGGCTTCCCTTTACTTTTAGAGTAAATATCAAAATCCATATGTGATGTGTTAAGATACAGTGTCATCTGATCTACCTAGTGATCTACCTAGTGAGTCTACCTGTCCTTGTGGGCACTAGTCACTGACATCCCATCTGTTCTTCAAGCATAGCCTTTTGCTTCCCATATCAAATTCTGCACATACTGTTCCTATTATCTGTGCTGCTGTCTCTTCATTCCTAGTCTCCCATTCATGCAGTTTCATGCTCATTCATCCTTCAAATCTCAGTTCTGAATTCACTTCCTCATGGAAACCTCTGACCCTCGAAGACCAGGTCAAGTTCCCCTGGTACATACTTTAGTAGTACTCTATACTTCTTTTCAGTGGCTGTAATTATAATTTAATAGCTAACTAATTATAGGCAGGTACTATAGTTAACTCCGATTTGAAATCAGGGCTGTTGAGTCCAAAATGTAACCCCCTCCCCCCCAGTGCTCTTAACTTCTTTATGGGCAGGGCCCATTTTCTGTCTTGATCACCTTTGTATCCCATCGGGCATAGTACTTTGCACATAATTTGTGCTTAACTGATATTAGTGTACATTTTTTCTAAAAAGAAAAAAGTGAATGAAATGTAGTTTTAAGAAATTTAAGTAAAGAGCCAACCTCAGTGTGTTTGTGTGTTTGAGGTAGGGGAGGTTTTCCATATCATGTATCATATTAGGTTGCTTGTACTTAATTCTTCTATCACTGGTTCCCAGCCTTTGATCATGTGAGTGGGTGTAGTTTTCAAAACTGGGGAGACCAGCATAGATTTGATA